>NW_028270177.1:96067434-96289049 GCF_037043375.1 Chiloscyllium plagiosum | reverse complement strand
GTCATTGTCAGGGATTGAAACTTAGTCAGTGACAGCGATTGAACCTCAGTCAGTGTTAGGGATTGAATCTCAATCAGTGACAGGGATTGAGTCGCAATCAGTGACAGGGATTGACCATTAGTCAGTTACAGGGATTGAATCTCAGTCAGTGACTGGGATTGTCCCTCAGACAGTGACAGGGATTGAATCTCAGTTAGTGACAGGGATTGAGCCTCAGTCAGTGACAGGGATTGAGCCTCAGTAAGTGACTGGCATTTAACCTCAGTCAGTGGCAAGGATTGAACCTCAGTCAGTGACAGATATTGAATCTCAGTCAGTGACAGCGGTTGAATGTCAGTCTGTGACAGGGATTGAACCACATTCAGTGACAGGGATTGAACCTCAGTCAGTGACAGATAATGAACCTCAGCCATTGTCAGGGATTGAACCTTAGTCAGTGACAGTGTTTGAATCTCAATCTTTGACAGGGATTGAATCTCAGTCAGTGACTGGGATTGACCCTCAGACAGTGACAGGGATTGAATCTCAGTCAGTGACAGGGATTGAGCCTCAGTCAGTGACAGGGATTGAATCTCAGTCAGTGACAGGGATTGAATGTCAATCAGTGACAGGGATTGAACCTCAGTCAGTGACTGGGATTGAAACGCAGTCAGTGACAGGGATTGAATCTCAGTCAGTGACAGGGATTGAATGTCAATCAGTGACAAGGTTTGAAACTCAGTCAGTGTCAGGGAATGAGCCTCAGTCAGTGACAGGGATTGAACCTCAGTCAGTGACAGGGATTGAATCTCAATCAGTGACTGGGATTGAACCTCAGTCAGTGACTGGGATTGAATCTCAGTCAGTGACATGGATTGAACCTCAGTCTGTGACAGGGATTGAATCTCAATCAATGACCGGTATTGACCCTCAGTCAATGACTGGGAATGAATCACAGTCAATAACAGGGATTGAAAATGAGTCAGTGACAGGGATGAAACCTCAATCACTAAAAGGGATTGACGCTCATACAGTGATAGGAATGGAATTGCAGTCAGTGACAGATATTGAATGTCAGTCAGTGACAGGGATTGAATCTCAGTCAGTGACACAGATTGAACCTCAATCAGTGACAGGGATTGAACCTTAGTGACTGACAGTGATTAAACATCAGAGAGTGACAGGGCTTGAGCCTCAGTCAGTTTCAGGGATTGAGCCTCAGTCAGTGACAGGGATTGAACCTCAGTCAGTGGCAGGGATTGAGCCTCAAATGGTGACAGGGATTGAACCTTAGTCATTGACAGGGATTGAATCTCAGTTAGTGACAGGGATTGCATCTCAGTCAGTGACAGTTATTGAACCTCAGACAGTGACAGGGATTGAATCTCAGTCAGTGACAGGGATTTTGCCTCATTCAGTGACCGGGATTGAACCTCAGTCAGTGACAGGGATTGAATCTCAGTCAGTGACAGGGATTGAATGTAAATCAGTGAAAGGGATTGAACCTCAGTCAGTGACTGGGATTGAACCTCAGACAGTGACAGGGATTGAATCTCAGTCAGTGACAGGCATTGAGCTTCCGTCAGTGATTGGGATTGAGCCTCAGTCAGTGACAGGGATTGCCCCTCAGTCAGTGACAGGGATTGAATCTCAGTCAGTGTCAGGGAATGAGCCTCAGTCAGTGACAGGGATTGAACCTCAGTCAGTGACAGGGATTGAATCACAGTCAGTGACACGGATTGAATCTCAGTCAGTGACAGGGATTGAATCTCAATCAGTGACTGGGATTGAACCTCAGTAAGTGACTGGGATTGAATCTCAGTCAGTGACAGAGATTGAATCTCAGTCAGTGACAGGCATTGAATCTCAGTCAGTGACAGGGATTGAACCTCAGTCTGTGACAGGGATTGAATCTCAATCATTGACCGGTATTGACCCTCAGTCAATGACTGGGAATGAATCTCAGTCAGTAACAGGGATTGAAAATCAGTCAGTGACAGGGATGAAACCTCAATCACTAAAAGGGATTGACGCTCATACAGTGATAGGAATGGAATCGCAGTCAGTGACAGGGATTGAATCTCAGTCAGTGACAGGGATTGAATCTCAGTCAGTGACAGATATTGAACCTCAGTCAATGTCAGGGATTGAATCTCAGTCAGTGTAGTGATTGAATCTCAGTCTGTGACTGGGATTGAATCTCGGTCAGCGACTGGGATTGACCCTCAGACAGTGACTGGGATTGAGCCTCAGTCAGTGACAGGGATAGTACCTCAGACAGTGACAGGGATTGAATCTCAGTCAGTGACACGGATTGAATCTCAGTCAGTGACAGGGATTGAATCTCAATCATTGACTAGGATTAAACCTCAGCAGTGACTGGGATTGATTCGCAGACAGTGACTAGGATTGGATCTCAGTCAGTGACAGGGATTGAACCTCAGTCAGAGACAGGGATTGAACCTCAGGCAGTGACAGTGATTAAGCATCAATCAGTGACAGTGCTTGAGCCTCAGTCAGTGTCATGGATTGAACCTCAGTCTGGCACATGGACTGACCCTCAGACATTGACAGGGATTGAATCTCAGACTGTGACAGGGATTAATCCTCAGTCAGTGACAGATATTGAATCTCAGTCAGTGACAGGGGTGGAATCTCAGTCTGTGACATGGATTGAACCACAGTCAGTGACAGGGATTGAACCTTAGTCAGTGACAGGGATTGAAACTCAGTCAGTGGCAGATATTGAACCTCAGTCATTGTCAGGTTTGAACCTTAGTCAGTGACAGCGATTGAACCTCAGTCAGTGTTAGGGATTGATTCTCAATCAGTGACAGGGATTGAATCGCAATCAGTGACAGGGATTGACCATTAGTCAGTTACGGGGATTGAATCTCAGTCAGTGACAGGGATTGAATGTCAATCAGTGACAGAGATTGAACCTCAGTCAGTGACTGGGATTGAATCTCAGTCAGTGACAGAGATTGAATCTCAGTCAGTGACAGGCATTGAATCTCAGTCAGTGACAGGGAATGAACCTCAGTCAGTGACAGGGATTGAATCTCAATCATTGACCGGTATTGACCCTCAGTCAATGACTGGGAATGAATCTCAATCAGTAACAGGGATTGAAAATCAGTCAGTAACAGGGATGCAACCTCAATCACTAAAAGGGATTGACGCTCATACAGAGATAGGAATGGAATCGCAGTCAGTGACAGGGATTGACCCTCAAACAGTGACAGGGATTGAATCTCAGTCAGTGACTGGGATGAGCCTCAGTCAGTGACAGGGATTGAACCTCAGTCAATAACACGGATTGAATCTCAGTCAGTGACAGGCATTGAATCTCAGTCAGTGACTGGGATTGAACCACAGTCTGTGACAGGGATTGAATCTCAATCATTGACCGGTATTGACCCTCAGTTAATGACTGGGAATGAATCACAGTCAGTAACAGGGATTGAAAATGAGTCAGTGACAGGGATGAAACCTCAATCACTCAAAGGGATTGACGATCATACAGTGACAGGAATGGAATCGCAGTCAGTGACAGGGATTGAACCTCAATCAGTGACAGGGATTGAACCTCAGGCAGTGACAGGGATTGAGCCTCAGTCAGTGACAGGCATTGAATCTCAGTCAGTGACTGGGATTGAACCACAGTCTGTGACAGGGATTGAATCTCAATCAGTGACCGGTATTGACCCTCAGTCAGTGAGTGGCATTGAATCTCAGTTAGTTACAGGGATTCAATCTAAGTCAGTGACAGGCATTGACCCTCAGACAGTGACAGGGATTAAATCTTAGACAGTGACCGTGATTGAGTTCAGTCAGTGATAGGGATTGACCCTCAGTCAGTGACAGGGATTGAATCTCAGTCTGTGACACGGATTGAATCTCAGTCAGTGACACGGATTGAATCTCAGTTAGCGACAGGGATTGAATCTCAATCAGTGACTGGGATTGAACCTCAGTCAGTGACAGGGATTGAATCTCAGTCAGTGACAGGGATTGAATCTCGGTCAGTGTCTGTGATTGACCCTCAGACAGTGACAGGGATTGAGCCTCAGTCAGTGACAGGGATTGAACCTCAGTCAGTGACAGGGATTGAACCTCAGTCAGTGACAGGGATTGAATCTCAGTCAGTGACAGGGATTGAATCTCAGTCAGTGACTGGGAAAGAGCCTCAGTCAGTGACAAGGATTGAACCTCAGTCAGTGACAGGGATTGAATCTCAGTCAGTGACAGGGATGAATGTCAATCAGTGACAGGGTTTGAACCTCAGTCAGTGACAGGGATTGAATCTCAGTCAGTGACAGGGATGAATGTCAATCAGTGACAGGGATTGAATCTCAGTCAGTGACTGGGATTGACCCTCAGACAGTGACAGGTATTGAATCTCAGTAAGTGTCAGGGAATGAGCCTCAGTCAGTGACAGGGATTAAACCTCAGTCAGTGACAGGGATTGAATCTCAGTCAATGACACGGATTGAATCTCAGTCAGTGACACGGATTCAATCTCAGTCAGTGACAGGGATTGAATCTCAATCAGTGACTGGGATTGAACCTCAGTCAGTGACTGGGATTGTATCTCAGTCAGTGACAGGCATTGAATCTCAGTCTGTGACTGGGATTCAATCTCGGTCAGTGACTGGGATTGACCCTCAGACAGTGACAGGGATTGAGCCTCAGTCATTGACAGGGATTGTACCTCACACAGTGACAGGGATTGAATCTCAGTCAGTGACACGGATTGAGCCTCAGTCAGAGACAGGGATTGACCCTCAGTCAGTGACATGGATTGAACCTCAGTCAGTGACCGGGATTGAACCTCAGGCAGTGACAGTGATTAAGTATCAATTAGTGACAGTGCTTGAGCCTCAGTCAGTGTCAGGGATTGAACCTCAGTCTGGCACAGGGATTGACTCTCAGACATTGAAAGGGCTTGAATCTCAGACTGTGACAGGGATTAATCGTCAGTCAGTGACAGATATTGAATCTCAGTCAGTGACAGGGGTGGAATCTCAGTCTGTGACAGGGATTGAACCACAGTCAGTGACAGGGATTGAACCTTAGTCAGTGACAGGGATTGAACCTCAGTCAGTGACAGATATTGAACCTCAGTCATTGTCAGGATTGAACCTTAGTCAGTGACAGCGATTGAACCTCAGTCAGTGTTAGGGATTGAATCTCAATCAGTGACAGGGATTGAATCGCAATCAGTGACAGGAATTGACCATTAGTCAGTTAGGGGGATTGAATCTCAGTCCGTGACTGGGATTGACCCTCAGACAGTGACAGGGATTGAACCTCAGTCAGTGACAGGAATTGAGCCTCAGTCAGTGACAGGGATTGAGCCTCAGTAAGTCACAGGGATTGAACCTCAGTCAGTGGCAAGGATTGAACCTTAGTCAGTGACAGATATTGAATCTCAGTCAGTGACAGGGATTGAACCACAGTCAGTGACAGGGTTTGAAACTTAGTCAGTAACAGTGATTGAATCTCAATCTGTGACAGGGATTGAATCTCAGTCAGTGACTGGGATTGTCCCTCAGACAGTGACAGTGATTGAATCTCAGTCTTTGACAGGGATTGAGCCTCAGTCAGTGACAGGGATTGAACCTCAGTCAGTGACAGGGATTGAATCTCAGTCAGTGACACGGATTGAATCTCAGTCAGTGACAGGGATTGAATCTAAATCAGTGACTGGGATTGAACCTCAGTCAGTGACTGGGATTGAACCTCAGTCAGTGTCTGGAATTGAATCTCAGTCAGTGACAGGGATTGAATCTCAGTCAGTGACTGGGATTGACCCTCAAACAGTGACAGGGATTGAATCTCAGTCAGTGACAGGGATCGAATCTCAGTCAGTGACACGGATTGAATCTCATTCAGTGACAGGGATTGAATCTCAATCTGTGACTGGGTTTGAGCCTCAGTCAGTGACAGGGATTGAATCTCAGTCAGTGACAGGCATTGAATCTCAGTCAGTGACAGGGATTGAACCACAGTCTGTGATTAGGATTGAATCTCAATCAGTGACAGGGATTGAACCACAGACATTGACAGGGATTGAACCTCCGTCAGTGACACGGATTGATGCTCAGTCAGTGACAGGGATTGAATCTCAGTCAGTGACAGGGATTGACACTCAGACAGTGAGAGGGATTGAATCTTAGTCAGTGACAGTGATTGAGATTCAGTCAGTGATCGGGATTGACCCTCAGTCAGTGTCAGGGATTAAACCTTAGTCAGTGACAGATATTGAACCTCAATCATTTTCAGGGATTAAACCTTAGTCAGTGATAGTGATTGAATCTCAGTCTGTGACAGGGATTGAATCTCAGTCAGTGACTGGGTTTGACCCACAGACAGTGACAGGGAATGAATCTCAGTCTGTGAGAGGGATTGAAGCTCAGTCAGTGACAGGGATTGAACCTTAGTCAGTCACTTGGATTGAACATCAGTCAATGACAGATATTGAATCTCAGTCAGTGACAGGGTTTGAATCTCAGTCTGTGACAGGGATTGAACCTCAGTCAGTGACAGGGATTGAACCTTAGTGACTGACAGGGATTGAACCTCAGTCAGTGACAAATTATGAACCACTGTCAGTGACAGGGATTGAACCTTAGTCAGTGACTGGGATTGTCCCTCAGACAGTGACAGGGATTGAATCTCAGTCTTTGACAGGGATTGAGACTCAGTCAGTGACAGGGATTGAACCTCAGTCAGTGACAGGGATTGAATCTCAGTCAGTGACACGGATTGAATCTCAGTCAGTGAAAGGGATTGAATCTCAATCAGTGACTGGGATTGAACCTCAGTCAGTGACTGGGATTGAATCTCAGTCAGTGACAGGGATTGAATCTCAGTCAGTGACTGGGATTGACCCTCAAACCGTGACAGGGATTGAATCTCAGTCAGTGACTGGGAAAGAGCCTCAGTCAGTGACAGGGATTGAACCGCAGTCAGTGACAGGGATTGAATCTCAGTCAGTGACACGGATTGAATCTCAGTCAGTGACAGGTATTGAATCTCAATCTGTGACTGGGATTGAGCCTCAGTCAGTGACAGGGATTGAATCTCAGTCAGTGACAGGCATTGAATCTCAGTCAGTGACAGGGAATGAACCACAGTCTGTGACAGGGATTGAATCTCAATAAGTGACCGGTATTGACACTCAGTCAGTGAGTGGCATTGAATATCAGTTAGTTACAGGGATTCAATCTAATTCAGTGACAGGGATTGATCCTCAGACATTGCCAGGGATTAAATCTTAGTCAGTGACAGTGATTGAGTTCAGTCAGTGATAGGGATTGACCCTCAGTCAGTGACAGGGATTGAATCTCAGTCTGTGACAGGGATTGAACCACAGACATTGACAGGGATTGATTCTCAGTCAGTAACACGGATTGAATCTCAGTCAGTGACAGGGATTGAACCTCAGACAGTGACAGGGATTGAACCTCAGTCAGTGACAGGGATTGAATCTCAGTCAGTAACACGGATTGAATCTCAGTCAGTGACAGGGATTGAATCTCAATCAGTGACTGGGATTGAAACTCAGTCTGTGACAGGGATTGAATCTCAATCAGTGACCGGTATTGACACTCAGTCAGTGAGTGGCATTGAATCTCAGTTAGTTACAGGGATTGAATCTCAGTCATTGACAGGGATTGACCCTCAGACAGTGTCAGGGATTAAATCTTAGTCAGTGACAGTGATTGAGTTCAGTCAGTGATAGGGATTGACCCTCAGTCAGTGACAGGGATTGAATCTCAGTCAGTGACAGGGCTTGACCCTCAGACAGTGAGAGGGATTGAATCTTAATCAGTGACAGTGATTGAGTTTCAGTCAGTGATCGGGATTGAGCCTCAGTCAGTGTCAGGGATTGAACCTTAGTCAGTGACAGGGATTGAATCTCAGTCTGTGACACGGATTGAATCTCAGTCAGTGACACGGATTGAATCTCAGTTAGTGACAGGGATTGAATCTCAATCAGTGACTGGGATTGAACCTCAGTCAGTGACAGGGATTGAATCTCAGTCAGTGACAGGGATTGAATCTCGGTCAGTGTCTGTGATTGACCCTCAGACAGTGACAGGGATTGAGCCTCAGTCAGTGACAGGGATTGAACCTCAGTCAGTGACAGGGATTGAACCTCAGTCAGTGACAGGGATTGAATCTCAGTCAGTGACAGGGATTGAATCTCAGTCAGTGACTGGGAAAGAGCCTCAGTCAGTGACAAGGATTGAACCTCAGTCAGTGACAGGGATTGAATCTCAGTCAGTGACAGGGATGAATGTCAATCAGTGACAGGGTTTGAACCTCAGTCAGTGACAGGGATTGAATCTCAGTCAGTGACAGGGATGAATGTCAATCAGTGACAGGGATTGAATCTCAGTCAGTGACTGGGATTGACCCTCAGACAGTGACAGGTATTGAATCTCAGTAAGTGTCAGGGAATGAGCCTCAGTCAGTGACAGGGATTGAACCTCAGTCAGTGACAGGGATTGAATCTCAGTCAATGACACGGATTGAATCTCAGTCAGTGACACGGATTCAATCTCAGTCAGTGACAGGCATTGAATCTCAGTCTGTGACTGGGATTCAATCTCGGTCAGTGACTGGGATTGACCCTCAGACAGTGACAGGGATTGAGCCTCCGTCATTGACAGGGATTGTACCTCACACAGTGACAGGGATTGAATCTCAGTCAGTGACACGGATTGAGCCTCAGTCAGAGACAGGGATTGACCCTCAGTCAGTGACATGGATTGAACCTCAGTCAGTGACCGGGATTGAACCTCAGGCAGTGACAGTGATTAAGCATCAATCAGTGACAGTGCTTGAGCCTCAGTCAGTGTCAGGGATTGAACCTCAGTCTGGCACAGGGATTGACTCTCAGACATTGAAAGGGCTTGAATCTCAGACTGTGACAGGGATTAATCGTCAGTCAGTGACAGATATTGAATCTCAGTCAGTGACAGGGGTGGAATCTCAGTCTGTGACAGGGATTGAACCACAGTCAGTGACAGGGATTGAACCTTAGTCAGTGACAGGGATTGAACCTCAGTCAGTGACAGATATTGAACCTCAGTCATTGTCAGGATTGAACCTTAGTCAGTGACAGCGATTGAACCTCAGTCAGTGTTAGGGATTGAATCTCAATCAGTGACAGGGATTGAATCGCAATCAGTGACAGGAATTGACCATTAGTCAGTTAGGGGGATTGAATCTCAGTCAGTGACTGGGATTGACCCTCAGACAGTGACAGGGATTGAACCTCAGTCAGTGACAGGAATTGAGCCTCAGTCAGTGACAGGGATTGAGCCTCAGTAAGTCACAGGGATTGAACCTCAGTCAGTGGCAAGGATTGAACCTTAGTCAGTGACAGATATTGAATCTCAGTCAGTGACAGGGATTGAACCACAGTCAGTGACAGGGTTTGAAACTTAGTCAGTAACAGTGATTGAATCTCAATCTGTGACAGGGATTGAATCTCAGTCAGTGACTGGGATTGTCCCTCAGACAGTGACAGTGATTGAATCTCAGTCTTTGACAGGGATTGAGCCTCAGTCAGTGACAGGGATTGAACCTCAGTCAGTGACAGGGATTGAATCTCAGTCAGTGACACGGATTGAATCTCAGTCAGTGACAGGGATTGAATCTAAATCAGTGACTGGGATTGAACCTCAGTCAGTGACTGGAATTGAATCTCAGTCAGTGACAGGGATTGAATCTCAGTCAGTGACTGGGATTGACCCTCAAACAGTGACAGGGATTGAATCTCAGTCAGTGACAGGGATCGAATCTCAGTCAGTGACACGGATTGAATCTCATTCAGTGACAGGGATTGAATCTCAATCTGTGACTGGGTTTGAGCCTCAGTCAGTGACAGGGATTGAATCTCAGTCAGTGACAGGCATTGAATCTCAGTCAGTGACAGGGATTGAACCACAGTCTGTGATTAGGATTGAATCTCAATCAGTGACAGGGATTGAACCACAGACATTGACAGGGATTGAACCTCCGTCAGTGACACGGATTGATGCTCAGTCAGTGACAGGGATTGAATCTCAGTCAGTGACAGGGATTGACACTCAGACAGTGAGAGCGATTGAATCTTAGTCAGTGACAGTGATTGAGATTCAGTCAGTGATCGGGATTGACCCTCAGTCAGTGTCAGGGATTAAACCTTAGTCAGTGACAGATATTGAACCTCAATCATTTTCAGGGATTAAACCTTAGTCAGTGATAGTGATTGAATCTCAGTCTGTGACAGGGATTGAATCTCAGTCAGTGACTGGGTTTGACCCACAGACAGTGACAGGGAATGAATCTCAGTCTGTGAGAGGGATTGAAGCTCAGTCAGTGACAGGGATTGAACCTTAGTCAGTCACTTGGATTGAACATCAGTCAATGACAGATATTGAATCTCAGTCAGTGACAGGGTTTGAATCTCAGTCTGTGACAGGGATTGAACCTCAGTCAGTGACAGGGATTGAACCTTAGTGACTGACAGGGATTGAACCTCAGTCAGTGACAAATTATGAACCACTGTCAGTGACAGGGATTGAACCTTAGTCAGTGACTGGGATTGTCCCTCAGACAGTGACAGGGATTGAATCTCAGTCTTTGACAGGGATTGAGACTCAGTCAGTGACAGGGATTGAACCTCAGTCAGTGACAGGGATTGAATCTCAGTCAGTGACACGGATTGAATCTCAGTCAGTGAAAGGGATTGAATCTCAATCAGTGACTGGGATTGAACCTCAGTCAGTGACTGGGATTGAATCTCAGTCAGTGACAGGGATTGAATCTCAGTCAGTGACTGGGATTGACCCTCAAACCGTGACAGGGATTGAATCTCAGTCAGTGACTGGGAAAGAGCCTCAGTCAGTGACAGGGATTGAACCGCAGTCAGTGACAGGGATTGAATCTCAGTCAGTGACACGGATTGAATCTCAGTCAGTGACAGGTATTGAATCTCAATCTGTGACTGGGATTGAGCCTCAGTCAGTGACAGGGATTGAATCTCAGTCAGTGACAGGCATTGAATCTCAGTCAGTGACAGGGAATGAACCACAGTCTGTGACAGGGATTGAATCTCAATAAGTGACCGGTATTGACACTCAGTCAGTGAGTGGCATTGAATATCAGTTAGTTACAGGGATTCAATCTAATTCAGTGACAGGGATTGATCCTCAGACATTGCCAGGGATTAAATCTTAGTCAGTGACAGTGATTGAGTTCAGTCAGTGATAGGGATTGACCCTCAGTCAGTGACAGGGATTGAATCTCAGTCTGTGACAGGGATTGAACCACAGACATTGACAGGGATTGATTCTCAGTCAGTAACACGGATTGAATCTCAGTCAGTGACAGGGATTGAACCTCAGACAGTGACAGGGATTGAACCTCAGTCAGTGACAGGGATTGAATCTCAGTCAGTAACACGGATTGAATCTCAGTCAGTGACAGGGATTGAATCTCAATCAGTGACTGGGATTGAAACTCAGTCTGTGACAGGGATTGAATCTCAATCAGTGACCGGTATTGACACTCAGTCAGTGAGTGGCATTGAATCTCAGTTAGTTACAGGGATTGAATCTCAGTCATTGACAGGGATTGACCCTCAGACAGTGTCAGGGATTAAATCTTAGTCAGTGACAGTGATTGAGTTCAGTCAGTGACTGGGATTGACCCTCAGTCAGTGACAGGGATTGAATCTCAGTCAGTGACAGGGCTTGACCCTCAGACAGTGAGAGGGATTGAATCTTAAACAGTGACAGTGATTGAGTTTCAGTCAGTGATCGGGATTGAGCCTCAGTCAGTGTCAGGGATTGAACCTTAGTCAGTGACAGATATTGAACCTCAATCATTTTCAGGGATTAAACCTTAGTCAGTGATAGTGATTGAATCTCAGTCAGTGACTGGGTTTGACCCACAGACAGTGACAGGGAATGAATCTCAGTCTGTGAGAGGGATTGAAGCTCAGTCAGTGACAGGGATTGAACCTTAGTCAGTCACTTGGATTGAACATCAGTCAATGACAGATATTGAATCTCAGTCAGTGACAGGGTTTGAATCTCAGTCTGTGACAGGGATTTAACCTCAGTCAGTGACAGGGATTGAACCTTAGTGACTGACAGGGATTGAACCTCAGTCAGTGACAAATTATGAACCACTGTCAGTGACAGGGATTGAACCTTAGTCAGTGACTGGGATTGTCCCTCAGACAGTGACAGGGATTGAATCTCAGTCTTTGACAGGGATTGAGACTCAGTCAGTGACAGGGATTGAACCTCAGTCAGTGACAGGGATTGAATCTCAGTCAGTGACACGGATTGAATCTCAGTCAGTGAAAGGGATTGAATCTCAATCAGTGACTGGGATTGAACCTCAGTCAGTGACTGGGATTGAATCTCAGTCAGTGACAGGGATTGAATCTCAGTCAGTGACTGGGATTGACCCTCAAACCGTGACAGGGATTGAATCTCAGTCAGTGACTGGGAAAGAGCCTCAGTCAGTGACAGGGATTGAACCGCAGTCAGTGACAGGGATTGAATCTCAGTCAGTGACACGGATTGAATCTCAGTCAGTGACAGGTATTGAATCTCAATCTGTGACTGGGATTGAGCCTCAGTCAGTGACAGGGATTGAATCTCAGTCAGTGACAGGCATTGAATCTCAGTCAGTGACAGGGAATGAACCACAGTCTGTGACAGGGATTGAATCTCAATAAGTGACCGGTATTGACACTCAGTCAGTGAGTGGCATTGAATATCAGTTAGTTACAGGGATTCAATCTAATTCAGTGACAGGGATTGATCCTCAGACATTGCCAGGGATTAAATCTTAGTCAGTGACAGTGATTGAGTTCAGTCAGTGATAGGGATTGACCCTCAGTCAGTGACAGGGATTGAATCTCAGTCTGTGACAGGGATTGAACCACAGACATTGACAGGGATTGATTCTCAGTCAGTAACACGGATTGAATCTCAGTCAGTGACAGGGATTGAACCTCAGACAGTGACAGGGATTGAACCTCAGTCAGTGACAGGGATTGAATCTCAGTCAGTAACACGGATTGAATCTCAGTCAGTGACAGGGATTGAATCTCAATAAGTGACTGGGATTGAAACTCAGTCTGTGACAGGGATTGAATCTCAATCAGTGACCGGTATTGACACTCAGTCAGTGAGTGGCATTGAATCTCAGTTAGTTACAGGGATTGAATCTCAGTCATTGACAGGGATTGACCCTCAGACAGTGTCAGGGATTAAATCTTAGTCAGTGACAGTGATTGAGTTCAGTCAGTGACTGGGATTGACCCTCAGTCAGTGACAGGGATTGAATCTCAGTCAGTGACAGGGCTTGACCCTCAGACAGTGAGAGGGATTGAATCTTAATCAGTGACAGTGATTGAGTTTCAGTCAGTGATCGGGATTGAGCCTCAGTCAGTGTCAGGGATTGAACCTTAGTCAGTGACAGATATTGAACCTCAATCATTTTCAGGGATTAAACCTTAGTCAGTGATAGTGATTGAAACTCAGTCTGTGACAGGGTTTGACCCACAGACAGTGACAGGGATTGAATCTCAGTCTGTGAGAGGGATTGAAGCTCAGTCAGTGACAGGGATTGAACCTTAGTCAGTCACAGGGATTGAACATCAGTCAATGACAGATATTGAATCTCAGTCAGTGACAGGGTTTGAATCTCAGTCTGTGACAGGGATTGAACCTCAGTCAGTGACAGGGATTGAACCTTAGTGACTGACAGGGATTGAAGCTCAGTCAGTGACAAATTTTGAACCACTGTCAGTGTCCGGGGTTGAACCTTAGTCAGTGACTGGGATTGTCCCTCAGACAGCAACAGGGATTGAATCTCAGTCTTTGACAGGGATTGAGCCTCAGTCAGTGACAGGGATTGAACCTCAGTCAGTGACAGGGATTGAATCTCAGTCAGTGACACGGATTGAATCTCAGTCAGTGACAGGGATTGAATCTCAATCAGTGACTGGGATTGAACCTCAGTCAGTGACTGGGATTGAACCTCAGTCAGTGACAGGGATTGGATCTCAGTCAGTGACTGGGATTGACCCTCAAACAGTGACAGGTATTGAATCTCAGTCAGTGACTGGGAAAGAGCCTCAGTCAGTGACAGGGATTCAACCTCAGTCAGTGACAGGGATTGAATCTCAGTCAGTGACACGGATTGAATCTCAGTCAGTGACAGGGATTGAATCTCAATCTGTGATTGGGATTGAGCCTCAGTCAGTGACAGGGATTGAATCTCAGTCAGTGACAGGCATTGAATCTCAGTCAGTGACAGGGGTTGAATCTCAGTCTGTGACAGGGATTGAACCTCACTCAGTGACAGGGATTGAAACTTAGTGACTGACAGGGATTGAACCTCAGTCAGTGACAAATATTGAATCACTGTCAGTGTCCGGGATTGAACCTTAGTCAGTGACAGTGATTGAATCTCAGTCTGTGACAGGGATTGAATCTCAGTCAGTGACAGGGATTGACCGTAAGACAGTGACAGTGATTGAATCTCTGTCGGTGAGAGGGATTGAAGCTCAGTCAGTGACAGGGATTGAATCTCAGTCAGTGACACGGATTGACGCTCAGACAGTAACAGGGATTGAACCTCAGTCAGTGATTGGGAATGAATCGCAGTCAGTGACAGGGATTGACCTTAATCAGTCAGTGAAGGGATAGAAACTCAATCAGTGACAGGGATTGACCCTCAGTCAGTGACAGGTATTGATTCTCAGTCAGTGGCAGGGATTGAGCCTCAAATAGTGACAGGGATTGAACCTTAGTCAGTGGCAGGGATTGAATCTCAGTTAGTGACAGGGATTGAATCTCAGTCTCTGACAGGGATTGAGCCTCAGTCAGTGACAGGGATTGAACCTCAGTCAGTGACAGGGATTGAATCTCAGTCAGTGACACGGATTGAATCTCAGTCAGTGAAAGGGATTGAATCTCAATCAGTGACTGGGATTGAACCTCAGTCAGTGACAGGGATTGATTCTCAGTCAGTGGCAGGGATTGAGCCTCAAATAGTGACAGGGATTGAACCTTAGTCAGTGGCAGGGATTGAATCTCAGTTAGTGACAGGGATTGAATCTCAGTCTCTGACAGGGATTGAACATCAGTCAATGACAGATATTGAATCTCAGTCAGTGACAGGGGTTGAATCTCAGTCTGTGAGAGGGATTGAACGTCAGTGAGTGACAAATTTTGAACCACTGTCAGTGTCTGGGAGTGAACCTTAGTCAGTGACAGTGATTGAATCTCAGTCTGTGACAGGGATTGAATCTCAGTCAGTGACAGGGATTGACCCTAAGACAGTGACAGGGATTGAACCTCAGTCAGTGACAGGGATTGATTCTCAGTCCGTGACACGGATTGAATCTCAATCACTGACAGGGATTGAATCTCAATCAGTGACCGGTATTGACACTCAGTCAGTGAGTGGCGTTGAATCTCAGTTAGTTACAGTGATTGAATCTCAGTCAGTGACAGGGATTGGATCTCAGTCAGTGACTGGGATTGACCCTCAAACAGTGACAGGTATTGAATCTCAGTCAGTGACTGGGAAAGAGCCTCAGTCAGTGACAGGGATTGAACCTCAGTCAGTGACAGGGATTGAATCTCAGTCAGTAACACGGATTGAATCTCAGTCAGTGACCGGGATTGAATCTCAATCTGTGACTGGGATTGAGCCTCAGTCAGTGACAGGGATTGAATCTCAGTCAGTGACAGGCATTGAATCTCAGTCAGTGATAGGGATTGACCCTCAGTCAGGGACAGGGATTGAATCTCAGTCTGTGACAGGGATTGAACCACAGACATTGACAGGGATTGAGTCTCAGTCAGTGACAGGGATTGAGCCTCAGGAAGTGAGAGGCATTTAACCTCAGTCAGTGGCAAGGATTGAACCTCAGTCATTGACAGATATTGAATCTCAGTCAGTGACAGGGGTTGAATCTCAGTCCGTGACAGGGATTGAACCTCACTCAGTGACAGGGATTGAACCTTAGTGACTGACAGGGATTGAAACTCAGTCAGTGACAAATATTGAATCACTGTCAGTGTCCGGGATTGAACCTTAGTCAGTGACAGTGATTGAAACTCAGTCTGTGACAGGGATTGAATCTCAGTCAGTGACAGGGATTGACCCTAAGACAGTGACAGTGATTGAATCTCCGTCTGTGAGAGGGATTGAAGCTCAGTCAGTGACAGGGATTGAATCTCAGTCAGTGACACGGATTGACGCTCAGACAGTAACAGGGATTGAACCTCAGTCAGTGATTGGGAATGAATCGCAGTCAGTGACAGGGATTGACCTTAATCAGTCAGTGAAGGGATAGAACCTCAATCAGTGACAGGGATTGACCCTCAGTCAGTGACAGGGATTGATTCTCAGTCAGTGGCAGGGATTGAGCCTCAAATAGTGACAGGGATTGAACCTTAGTCAGTGACAGGGATTGAATCTCAGTTAGTGACAGGGATTGAATCTCAGTCAGTGACAGGGATTGAACCTCAGACAGTGACAGGGATTGAACCTCAGTCAGTGACAGGGATTGATTCTCAGTCAGTGACACGGATTGAATCTCAGTCACTGACAGGAATTGAATCTCAATCAGTGACTGGGATAGAACCTCAGTCAGGGACAGGGATTGAATCTCAGTCTGTGACAGCGATTGAGCCTCAGTCAGTGACGGGGATTGAGTTTCAGTCAGTGACAGGGATTGACCCTCAGACAGTGACAGGGATTGAATCTCAGTCAGTGACAGAGATTGAGCCTCAGTCAGTGACAGGGATTGAACCTCAGTCAGTGACAGGGATTGACCCTAAGACAGTGACAGTGATTGAATCTCCGTCTGTGAGAGGGATTGAAGCTCAGTCAGTGACAGGGATTGAATCTCAGTCAGTGACACGGATTGACGCTCAGACAGTAACAGGGATTGAACCTCAGTCAGTGATTGGGAATGAATCGCAGTCAGTGACAGGGATTGACCTTAATCAGTCAGTGAAGGGATAGAACCTCAATCAGTGACAGGGATTGACCCTCAGTCAGTGACAGTGATTGATTCTCAGTCAGTGGCAGGGATTGAGCCTCAAATAGTGACAGGGATTGAACCTTAGTCAGTGACAGGGATTGAATCTCAGTTAGTGACAGGGATTGAATCTCCGTCAGTGACAGGGATTGAACCTCAGACAGTGACAGGGATTGAACCTCAGTCAGTGACAGGGATTGATTCTCAGTCAGTGACACGGATTGAATCTCAGTCACTGACAGGAATTGAATCTCAATCAGTGACTGGGATAGAACCTCAGTCAGGGACAGGGATTGAATCTCAGTCTGTGACAGCGATTGAGCCTCAGTCAGTGACGGGGATTGAGTCTCAGTCAGTGACAGGGATTAACCCTCAGACAGTGACAGGGATTGAATCTCAGTCAGTGACAGTGATTGAAACTCAGTCTGTGACAGGGATTGAATCTCAGTCAGTGACAGGGATTGACCCTAAGACAGTGACAGTGATTGAATCTCCGTCTGTGAGAGGGATTGAACCTCAGTCAGTGACTGGGATTGAATCGCAGTCAGTGACAGGGATTGAGCCTCAGTCAGTGACAGGGATTGACCCTCAATCAGTGACAGGGATTGAACCTCAGTCAGGGACAGGGACTGAACCTCCATTCGTGACAGGTATTGAACCTCAAATAGTGGCAGCGCTTGAACCTTAGTCAGTGACAGGGATTGAATCTCAGTCAGTGACTGGGATTGAATCTCAGTCAGTGACAGGGATTGAACCTCAAATAGTGATCGGGATTGACCCTCAGTCAGTGAGAGGGATTGTATCTCAATCAGTCACAGGAAGTGAATCTCAACCATTGTCTGGGATTGAATCTCAATCAGTGACAGGGATTGAATCTCAAACAGTGACAGGGATTGAATCTCAGTCAGAGACAGGGATTGAACCTCAGTTAGTGACAGGGATTGAATCTCATTCGGTGACAGGAATTGAATCTCAGTCAGTGACAGGAATTGAGCCTCTGTCAGTGACAGGGATTGAGCCTCAGTAAGTGACAGTGATTGAACCTCAGTCAGTGGCAAGGATTGAACCTCAGTCAGGGACAGATATTGAATCTCAGTCAGTGACATGGATTGAAACACAGTCAGTGACAGTGATTGAATCTCAATCTGTGACAGGGATTGAATCTCAGTCAGTGACTGGAATTGAGCCTCAGTAAGTGACAGGGATTGAACCTCAGTCAGTGGCAAGGATTGAACCTCAGTCAGTGACAGATATTGAATCTCAGTCTGTGACATGGATTGAACCACAGTCATTGACAGGGATTGAACCTTCGTCAGTGACAGTGATTGAATCTCAATCTGTGACAGGTATTGAATCTCAGTCAGTGACTGGGATTGAGCCTCAGTCAGTGACAGGGATTGAACCTCAGTCTTTGACAGGGATTGAATCTCAGTCAGTGAAACGGATTGAATCTCAGTCAGTGACAGCGATTGAATCTCAACCAGTACTGGGATTGAACCTCAGTCAGTGACTGGGATTGAATCGCAGTCAGTGACAGGGATTGAATCTCAGTCAGTGACTGGGATTGACCCTCAAACAGTGACAGGAATTGAATCTCAGTCAGTGACAGGGAATGAGCCTCAGTCAGTGACAGGGATTGAATCTCAGTCAGTGACAGGGATTGAATCTCAGTCAGTGACACGGATTGAATCTCAGTCAGTGGCAGGGATTGAATCTCAGTCAGTGACAGGGATTGAGCCTCAGTCAGTGACAGGGATTGAATCTCAGTCAGTGACAGGCATTGAATCTCAGTCAGTAACAGGGATTGAACCACAGTTTGTGACAGGGATTGAATCTCAATCAGTGACCGGTATTGAATCTCAGTCAGTGAGTGGCATTGAATCTCAGTTATTTACAGGGATAGAATCTCAGTCAGTGACAGGGATTGACCCTCAGACAGTGACAGGGATTAAATCTTAGCCAGTGACAGTGATTGAGTTCACTCAGTGTTAGGGATTGACCTTCAGTCAGTGACAGGGATTGAATCTCAGTCTGTGACAGGGATTGAACCACAGACATTGACAGGGATTGAACCACAGACATTGACAGGGATTGAACCCCCGTCAGTGACACGGATTGATGCTCAGTCAGTGACAGGGATTGACCCACAGACAGTGAGAGGGATTGAATCTTAGTCAGTGACAGTGATTGAGTTTCAGTCAGTGATCGGGATTGACCCTCAGTCAGTGTCAGGGATTGAACCTTAGTCAGTGACAGATATTGAACCTCAATCATTTTCAGCGATTAAACCTTAGTCAGTGACAGGGATTGAATCTCAGTCTGTGACTGGGATTGAATCTCAGTCAGTGACTGGTTTGACCCACAGACAGTGACATAGATTGAATCTCAGTCTGTGAGAGGGATTGAAGCTCAGTCAATGACAGGGATTGAACCTCAGTCAGTGACAAATTTTGAACCACTGTCAGTGTCCGGGATTGAACCTTAGTCAGTGACAGTGATTGAATCTCAGTCTGTGACAGGGATTGAATCTCAGTCAGTGACAGGGATTGACCCTAAGACAGTGACAGTGATTGAATCTCAGTCTGTGAGAGGGATTGAAGCCCAGTCAGTGACAGGGATTGAACCTTAGTCAGTCACAGGGATTGAACATCAGTCAATGACAGATATTGAATCTCATTCAGTGACAGGGGTTGAATCTTAGTCTGTGACAGGGATTGAACCTCAGTCAGTGACAGGGATTGAACCTTAGTGACTGACAGGGATTGAACCTCAGTCAGTGACAAATATTGAACCACTGTCAGTGTCCGGGAGTGAACCTTAGTCAGTGACAGTGATTGAATCTCAGTCTGTGACAGAGATTGAATCTCAGTCAGTGACAGGGATTGACCCAAAGACAGTGACAGTGATTGGATCTCAGTCTGTGAGAGGGATTGAAGCTCAGTCACTGACAGGGATTGAATCTCAGTCAGTGACACGGATTGACGCTCAGACAGAGACAGGGATTGAACCTCAGTCAGTGACAGGGATTGAACCTTTGTGACTGAAAGGGATTGAACCTCAGTCAGTGACAAATATTGAACCACTGTCAGTGTCCGGGATTGAACCTTAGTCAGTGACAGTGATTGATTCTCAGTCTGTGACAGGGTTTGAATGTCAGTCAGTGACAGGCATTGACCCTAAGACAGTGACAGTGATTGGATCTCAGTCTGTGAGAGGGATAGAACCTCAATCAGTGACAGGGATTGATTCTCAGTCAGTGGCAGGGATTGAGCCTCAAATAGTGACAGGGATTGAACCTTAGTCAGTGACAGGGATTCAATCTCAGTTAGTGACAGGGATTGAATCTCAGTCAGTGACAGGGATTAAACCTCAGACATTGACAGGGATTGAATCTCAGTCTGTGACAGCGATTGAGCCTCAGTCAGTGACGGGGATTGAGTCTCAGTCAGTGACAGGGATTGACCCTCAGACAGTGACAGGGATTGAATCTCAGTCAGTGACAGGGATTGAGCCTCAGTCAGTGACAGGGATTGAACCTCAGTCAGTGACAGGGATTGATTCTCAGTCAGTGACACGGATTGAATCTCAGTCAGTGACAGGGATTGAATCTCAATCAGTGACTGGGATTGAACCTCAGTCTCTGACAGGGACTGAGCCTCAGTCAGGGACAGGGACTGAACCTCCGTCAGTGACAGGGATTGAACCTCAAATAGTGACAGCGTTTGAACCTTAGTCAGTGACAGGGATGGAATCTCAGTCAGTGACTGGGATTGAATCTCAATCAGTGACAGGGATTGAATCTCAGACAGTGACAGGGATTGAATCTCAGTCAGTGACAGGGATTGAACCTCAGTTAGTGACAGGGATTGAATCTCATTCGGTGACAGGGATTGAGCCTCAGTCAGTGAGAGGGATTGAGCCTCAGTCAGTGACGGGGATTGAGTCTCAGTCAGTGACAGGGATTGACCCTCAGACAGTGACAGGGATTGAATCTCAGTCAGTGACAGAGATTGAGCCTCAGTCAGTGACAGGGATTGAACCTCAGTCAGTGACAGGGATTGACCCTAAGACAGTGACAGTGATTGAATCTCCGTCTGTGAGAGGGATTGAAGCTCAGTCAGTGACAGGGATTGAATCTCAGTCAGTGACACGGATTGACGCTCAGACAATAAAAGGGATTGAACCTCAGTCAGTGATTGGGAATGAAGCGCAGTCAGTGACAGGGATTGACCTTAATCAGTCAGTGAAGGGATAGAACCTCAATCAGTGACAGGGATTGACCCTCAGTCAGTGACAGGGATTGATTCTCAGTCAGTGGCAGGGATAGAGTCTCAAATAGTGACAGGGATTGAACCTTAGTCAGTGACAGGGATTGAATCTCAGTTAGTGACAGGGATTGAATCTCAATCAGTGACAGGGATTGAACCTCAGACAGTGACAGGGATTGAACCTCAGTCAGTGACAGGGATTGATTCTCAGTCAGTGACACGGATTGAATCTCAGTCACTGACAGGAATTGAATCTCAATCAGTGACTGGGATAGAACCTCAGTCAGGGACAGGGATTGAATCTCAGTCTGTGACAGCGATTGAGCCTCAGTCAGTGACGGGGATTGAGTCTCAGTCAGTGACAGGGATTGACCCTCAGACAGTGACAGGGATTGAATCTCAGTCAGTGACAGTGATTGAAACTCAGTCTGTGACAGGGATTGAATCTCAGTCAGTGACAGGGATTGACCCTAAGACAGTGACAGTGATTGAATCTCCGTCTGTGAGAGGGATTGAACCTCAGTCAGTGACTGGGATTGAATCGCAGTCAGTGACAGGGATTGAGCCTCAGTCAGTGACAGGGATTGACCCTCAATCAGTGACAGGGATTGAACCTCAGTCAGGGACAGGGACTGAACCTCCATTCGTGACAGGTATTGAACCTCAAATAGTGGCAGCGCTTGAACCTTAGTCAGTGACAGGGATTGAATCTCAGTCAGTGACTGGGATTGAATCTCAGTCAGTGACAGGGATTGAACCTCAAATAGTGATCGGGATTGACCCTCAGTCAGTGAGAGGGATTGTATCTCAATCAGTCACAGGAAGTGAATCTCAACCATTGACTGGGATTGAATCTCAATCAGTGACAGGGATTGAATCTCAAACAGTGACAGGGATTGAATCTCAGTCAGAGACAGGGATTGAACCTCAGTTAGTGACAGGGATTGAATCTCATTCGGTGACAGGAATTGAATCTCAGTCAGTGACAGGAATTGAGCCTCTGTCAGTGACAGGGATTGAGCCTCAGTAAGTGACAGTGATTGAACCTCAGTCAGTGGCAAGGATTGAACCTCAGTCAGGGACAGATATTGAATCTCAGTCAGTGACATGGATTGAACCACAGTCAGTGACAGTGATTGAATCTCAATCTGTGACAGGGATTGAATCTCAGTCAGTGACTGGAATTGAGCCTCAGTAAGTGACAGGGATTGAACCTCAGTCAGTGGCAAGGATTGAACCTCAGTCAGTGACAGATATTGAATCTCAGTCTGTGACATGGATTGAACCACAGTCATTGACAGGGATTGAACCTTCGTCAGTGACAGTGATTGAATCTTAATCTGTGACAGGTATTGAATCTCAGTCAGTGACTGGGATTGAGCCTCAGTCAGTGACAGGGATTGAACCTCAGTCTTTGACAGGGATTGAATCTCAGTCAGTGAAACGGATTGAATCTCAGTCAGTGACAGCGATTGAATCTCAACCAGTACTGGGATTGAACCTCAGTCAGTGACTGGGATTGAATCGCAGTCAGTGACAGGGATTGAATCTCAGTCAGTGACTGGGATTGACCCTCAAACAGTGACAGGAATTGAATCTCAGTCAGTGACAGGGAATGAGCCTCAGTCAGTGACAGGGATTGAATCTCAGTCAGTGACAGGGATTGATTCTCAGTCAGTGACACGGATTGAATCTCAGTCAGTGGCAGGGATTGAATCTCAGTCAGTGACAGGGATTGAGCCTCAGTCAGTGACAGGGATTGAATCTCAGTCAGTGACAGGCATTGAATCTCAGTCAGTAACAGGGATTGAACCACAGTTTGTGACAGGGATTGAATCTCAATCAGTGACCGGTATTGAATCTCAGTCAGTGAGTGGCATTGAATCTCAGTTATTTACAGGGATAGAATCTCAGTCAGTGACAGGGATTGACCCTCAGACAGTGACAGGGATTAAATCTTAGCCAGTGACAGTGATTGAGTTCACTCAGTGATAGGGATTGACCTTCAGTCAGTGACAGGGATTGAATCTCAGTCTGTGACAGGGATTGAACCACAGACATTGACAGGGATTGAACCACAGACATTGACAGGGATTGAACCCCCGTCAGTGACACGGATTGATGCTCAGTCAGTGACAGGGATTGACCCACAGACAGTGAGAGGGATTGAATCTTAGTCAGTGACAGTGATTGAGTTTCAGTCAGTGATCGGGATTGACCCTCAGTCAGTGTCAGGGATTGAACCTTAGTCAGTGACAGATATTGAACCTCAATCATTTTCAGCGATTAAACCTTAGTCAGTGACAGGGATTGAATCTCAGTCTGTGACTGGGATTGAATCTCAGTCAGTGACTGGGTTTGACCCACAGACAGTGACAGGGATTGAATCTCAGTCTGTGAGAGGGATTGAAGCTCAGTCAATGACAGGGATTGAACCTCAGTCAGTGACAAATTTTGAACCACTGTCAGTGTCCGGGATTGAACCTTAGTCAGTGACAGTGATTGAATCTCAGTCTGTGACAGGGATTGAATCTCAGTCAGTGACAGGGATTGACCCTAAGACAGTGACAGTGATTGAATCTCAGTCTGTGAGAGGGATTGAAGCCCAGTCAGTGACAGGGATTGAACCTTAGTCAGTCACAGGGATTGAACATCAGTCAATGACAGATATTGAATCTCATTCAGTGACAGGGGTTGAATCTTAGTCTGTGACAGGGATTGAACCTCAGTCAGTGACAGGGATTGAACCTTAGTGACAGACAGGGATTGAACCTCAGTCAGTGACAAATATTGAACCACTGTCAGTGTCCGGGAGTGAACCTTAGTCAGTGACAGTGATTGAATCTCAGTCTGTGACAGAGATTGAATCTCAGTCAGTGACAGGGATTGACCCAAAGACAGTGACAGTGATTGGATCTCAGTCTGTGAGAGGGATTGAAGCTCAGTCAGTGACAGGGATTGAATCTCAGTCAGTGACACGGATTGACGCTCAGACAGAGACAGGGATTGAACCTCAGTCAGTGACAGGGATTGAACCTTCGTGACTGACAGGGATTGAACCTCAGTCAGTGACAAATATTGAACCACTGTCAGTGTCCGGGATTGAAACTTAGTCAGTGACAGTGATTGAATCTCAGTCTGTGACAGGGTTTGAATGTCAGTCAGTGACAGGCATTGACCCTAAGACAGTGACAGTGATTGGATCTCAGTCTGTGAGAGGGATAGAACCTCAATCAGTGACAGGGATTGATTCTCAGTCAGTGGCAGGGATTGAGCTTCAAATAGTGACAGGGATTGAACCTTAATCAGTGACAGGGATTCAATCTCAGTTAGTGACAGGGATTGAATCTCAGTCAGTGACAGGGATTAAACCTCAGACATTGACAGGGATTGAATCTCAGTCTGTGACAGCGATTGAGCCTCAGTCAGTGACGGGGATTGAGTCTCAGTCAGTGACAGGGATTGACCCTCAGACAGTGACAGGGATTGAATCTCAGTCAGTGACAGGGATTGAGCCTCAGTCAGTGACAGGGATTGAACCTCAGTCAGTGACAGGGATTGATTCTCAGTCAGTGACACGGATTGAATCTCAGTCAGTGACAGGGATTGAATCTCAATCAGTGACTGGGATTGAACCTCAGTCTCTGACAGGGACTGAGCCTCAGTCAGGGACAGGGACTGAACCTCCGTCAGTGACAGGGATTGAACCTCAAATAGTGACAGCGTTTGAACCTTAGTCAGTGACAGGGATGGAATCTCAGTCAGTGACTGGGATTGAATCTCAATCAGTGACAGGGATTGAATCTCAGACAGTGACAGGGATTGAATCTCAGTCAGTGACAGGGATTGAACCTCAGTTAGTGACAGGGATTGAATCTCATTCGGTGACAGGGATTGAGCCTCAGTCAGTGAGAGGGATTGAATCTCAATCAGTCACAGGAAGTGAATCTCAGTCAGTGACTGGGATTGAATCTCAATCAGTGACAGGGATTGAGTCTCTGTCAGTGACTGGGATTGAATCTCAGACAATGACTGGGATTGAACCTCAGTCAGTGACAGGGATTGAATCTCAGTCAGTGACAGGGATTGAACCTCAGTTAGTGACAGGGATTGAATCTCATTCGGTGACAGGGATTGAGCCTCAGTCAGTGACAGGGATTGACCATCAGTCAGTGAGAGGGATTGAATCTCAATCAGTCACAGGAAGTGAATCTCAGTCAGTGACTGGGATTGAATCTCAATCAGTGACAGGGATTGAATCTCAGACAGTGACAGGGATTGAATCTCAGTCAGTGACAGGGATTGAACCTCATTTAGTGACAGGGATTGAATCTCATTCGGTGACAGGGATTGAGCCACAGTCAGTGACAGGGATTGATCCTCAGTCAGTGACAGAGAGTGAATCTCAGTCAGTGACAGGGATTGAATCACGATCAGTGACTGGGATTGAGTCTCTGTCAGTAACTGGGATTGAATCTCAGACAATGACTGGGATTGAACCTCAGTCAGTGACAGGGATTGAATCTCAGTCAGTGACAGGAATTGAATCTCAGTCAGTGACATGGATTTAATCTCAGACAGTGGCACAGATTGAAACTCAGTCAGTGACAGGGATTGAACCTCAGGCAGTGACAGTGATTAAGCATCATTCAGTGACAGGTATTGAGCCTCAGTCAGTGACAGGGATACAGCCTCAGTCAGTGACAGGGTTGAACCTCAGTCAGTGACAGGGATTGAATCTCATTCAGTGACAGGGATTGAGCCTCAAATCGTGACAGGGATTGACCCTCAGTCAGTGAGAGGGATTGAATCTCAATCAGTGAGAGGAATTGAATCCCAGTCAGTGACAGGGATTGAACCTCAGTCAGTGACAGGGTTTGAATCTCTTTCATTGACAGTGATTGAATCTCATTCAGTGACAGGGATTGAATCTCAGTCTGTGACAGGAATTGTATCTCAGTCAGTGACAGGGATTTAACCTCAGTCAGTGACTGTGATTGAGCCTCAGTCAGTGACAGGGATTGAGCCTCAGTCAGTGACAGGGTTGAACCTCAGTCAGTGACAGAGATTGAGCCACAAATAGTGAAAGGGATTGACCCTCAGTCATTGACAGGTAGTGAATCTCAGTCAGTGCCAGGGATTGGATCTCAGTCAGTGGTTGGAATTGCATTTCAGTTAATGACAGGGATTGAACCTCAGTCAGAGACAGGGATTGAACCTCAGTCAGTGACAGGGATTGAATCTTAGTCAGTGACAGGGATTGAACCTCTGTCAGTGGCAGGGATTGAACCTCAGTCAGTGACAGAGATTGCATCTCAGTTAGTGACAGTGATTGAATCTCAATCAGTGACTGGGATTGAATCTCCGTCAGTGACTGGGATTGAATAGCAGTCAGTGACTGGGATTGAATCTCAGTCAGTGACAGGGACTGAACCTCAGTCAGTGACAGGAATTGAATCTCATTCAGTGGCAGGAATTGAATCTCAGTCAGTGACACAGATTGAACCTCAGTCAGTGACAGGGATTGAACCTCAGAACGTGAAAGTGATAAAGCATCAGTCAGTGACAGGGATTCAGCCTCAGTCAGTGAGAGGAATTGAATCTCAATCAGTGACAGGAAGTGAATCTCAGTCAGTGCCAGGGTTTGAATCTCAGTCAGTGACAGGGATTGAGCCTCAAATAGTGACAGGGATTGACCCTCAGTCAGTGAGAGGGATTGAATCTCAGTCAGTGACAGGGATTAAACCTCAGTCAGTGACAGGGATTGTATCTCAGTCAGTGACAGGGATTGAATCTCATTCAGTGACAGGAATTGAACCTCAGTCAGTGACAGGGATTGTATCTCAGTCAGTGACAGGAATTAAATCTCAGGAAGTGACAGGAATTTTATCTCAGTCAGTGACAGGGATTGAACCTTTGTCAGTGACAGGGATTGAATCTCAGTTAGTGACAGGAATTTTATCTCAGTCAGTGACAGAGATTGAGGGATTGAATCGCAGTTAGTGAAAGGCATTGAATCTCAGTCAGTGACAGGGATTGAATCTCAGTCAGTGACTGGAATTGAATCTGAGTCAGTGACAGCGATTGAATCTCAGTCAGTGACACAGAATGAACCTCAGTCAGTGACTGGGATTGAACCACAGGCAGTGACAGTGATTAAGCATCAATCGGTGACAGGAATTGTGCCTCAGTCAGTGACTGGGATTCAGACTCAATCAGTGACAGGGTTGAACCTCAGTCAGTGACAGGGATTGAGCCTCAATCAGTAACAGGGATTGAGCCTCAGTCAGTGACAGGGATTCAATCTCAGTCAGTGACACGGATTTAGCCTCAATCAGTAACAGGGATTGAGTTCAGTCAGTGACCGGGATTCAATCTCTGTCAGTGACATGGATTGAGCCTCAAATAGTGACAGGAATTGAGCCTCAGTCAGTGACAGGGATTGAATCGCAGTCAGTGACATTGATTGAGCCGCATATAGTGACAGGGATTGACCCTCAGTCAGTGAGAGAGATTGAATCTCAAGCAGTGACAGGAAGTGAATCTCAGTCAGTGCCAGGGTTTGAATCTCAGTCAGTGACAGGCATTGAGCCTCAAATAGTGACAGGGATTGACCCTCAGTCAGTGAGAGGGATTGAATCTCAATCAGTGACAGGAATTGAATCTCAGTCAGTGACAGGGATTGAACCTCAATCAGTGACAGGAATTGAATCTCAGTCAGTGACATGGAATTAATCTAAGTCAGTGACATATATTGAATCTCAGTCAGTGACAGGGGTTGAACCTTAGTGACTGACAGTGATTGAATCTCAGTCTGTGACAGGCATTGAGCCTCAAATAGTGACAGGGATTGACCCACAGTCAGTGAGAGTGATTGAATCTCAATCAGTGACAGGAATTGAATCTCAGTCAGTGACAGGGATGGAACCTCAGTCAGTGACAGGAATTGAATCTCAGTCAGTGACATGGATTTAATCTCAGTCAGTGACAGATATTGAATCTCAGTCAGTGACAGGGGTTGAATCTCAGTCTGTGACAGGGATTGAACCTTAGTCAGTGACAGGGATTGAACCTTAGTGACTGACAGGGATTGAACCTCAGTCAGTGACAAATATTGAACCACTGTCAGTGTCCGGGATTGAACCACAGTCAGTGACAATGATTGAATCTCAGTCTATGACAGGGATTGAATCTCAGTCAGTGACAGGGATTGAATCTCAGTCAGTGACAGGGATTGACCCGAAGACTGTGACAGTGATTGAATCTCATTCAGTGACACGGATTGACGCTCAGACAGTAACAGGGATTGAACCTCAGTCAGTGATTGGGAATGAATCGCAGTCAGTGACAGGGATTGACCTTAATCAGTCAGTGAAGGGACAGAACCACAATCAGTGACAGGGATTGAACCTCAGTCAGTGACAGGGATTGATTCTCAGTCAGTGGCAGGGATTGTGCCTCAAATAGTGACAGGGATTGAACCTTCGTCAGTGACAGGGATTGAATCTCAGTTAGTGACAGGGATTGAATCTCAGTCAGTGACAGGGATTGAACCTCAGTCAGTGACAGGGATTGAATCTCAGTCTGTGACAGCAATTGAGCCTCAGTCAGTGACGGCGGTTGAGTCTCAGTCAGTGACAGGGATTGACCCTCAGACAGTGACAGGGATTGAATCTCAGTCAGTGACAGGGATTGAACCTCAGTCAGTGACAGGGATTGAACCTCAGTCAGTGACAGGGATTGATTCTCAGTCAGTGACACGGATTGAATCTCAGTCAGTGACAGGGATTGAATCTCAATCAGTGACTGGGATTGAACCTCAGTCAGTGACTGGGATTGAACCTCAATCTCTGACTGGGATTGAATCTCAGTCAGGGACAGGGACTGAACCTCCGTCAGTGACAGGGATTGAACCTCAAATAGTGACAGCGTTTGAACCTTAGTCAGTTGCAGGGATTGAATCTCAGTCAGTGACAGGAATTGAATCTCAGTCAGTGAAGGGATTGAGCCTCAAATAGTGATAGGGATTGACCCTCACTCAGTGAGAGGGATTGAATCTCAATCAGTCACAGGAAGTGAATCTCAGTCAGTGACTGGGATTGAATCTCAATCAGTGACAGGGATTGAATCTCAAACAGTGACAGGGATTGAATCTCAGTCAGTGACAGGGATTGAACCTCAGTTAGTGACAGGGATTGAATCTCATTCGGTGACAGGAATTGAATCTCAGTCAGTGACAGGGATGGAGCATCTGTCAGTGACAGGGATTGAGCCTCAGTAAGTGACAGGAATTGAACCTCAGTCAGTGGCAAGGATTGAACCTCAGTCAGTGACAGATATTGAACCACAGTCAGTGACAGGGATTGAACCTTAGTCAGTGACAGTGATTGAATCTCAATCTGTGACAGGGATTGAATCTGTCAGTGACTGGGATTGACCCTCAGACAGTGACAGGAATTCCATCTCAGTCAGTGACAGGGATTGAATCTCAGTCAGTGACAGGGTTTGAACCTCAGTCAGTTCAGGGATTGAATCTCAGTCAGTGACACGGTTTGAATCTCAGTCAGTGACAGGGATTGAATCTCAACCAGTGACTGTGATTGAACCTCAGTCAGTGACTGGGATTGAATCGCAGTCAGTGACAGGGATTGAATCTCAATCAGCGACTGGGATTGACCCACAAACAGTGACAGGGATTGAATCTCACTCAGTGACAGGGAATGAGCCTCAGTCAGTGACAGGAGTTGAATCTCAGTCAGTGACAGGGATTGAATCTCAGTCAGTGACACGGATTGAATCTCAGTCAGTGACAGGGATTGAATCTCAATCAGTGACAGGGATTGAGCCTCAGTCAGTGACAGGGATTGAATCTCAGTCAGTGACAGGCGTTGAATCTCAATCAGTGACAGGGATTCAATCTCAATCAGTGACCGGTATTGACACTCAGTCAGTGAATGGCATTGAATCTCAGTTAGTTACAGGGATTGAATCTCAGTCAGTGACAGGGATTGACCCTCAGACAGTGACAGGGATCAAATCTTAGTCAGTGACAGTGATTGAGTTCAGTCGGTGATAGGGATTGACCCTCAGTCAGTGACAGGGATTGAACCTCCGTCAGTGTCACGGATTGATGCTCAATCAGTGACAGGGATTGAATCTCAGTCAGTGATAGGTATTGACCCTCAGACAGTGAGAGGGATTGAATCTTAGTCAGTGACAGTGATTGAGTTTCAGGCAGTGATCGGGATTGACCCTCAGTCTGTGTCAGGGATTGAACCTTAGTCAGTGACAGATATTGAACCTCAGTCATTGTCAGGGATTAAACCTTAGTCAGTGATAGTGATTGAATCTCAGTCTGTGACAGGGATTGAATCTCATTCAGTGACTGGGTTTGACACACAGACAGTGACAGGGATTGAATCCCAGTCTGTGAGAGGGATTGAAGCTCAGTCAGTGACAGGGATTGAACCTTAGTCAGTGACAGGGATTGAACATCAGTCAATGACAGATATTGAATCTCAGTCAGTGACAGGGGTTGAATCTCAGTCTGTGACAGGGATTGAACCTCAGTCAGTGACAGGGATTGAACCTTAGTGACTGACAGGGATTAAACCTCAGTCAGTGACAAATATTGAACCACTGTCAGTGTCCAGGATTGAACCTTAGTCAGTGACAGTGATTGAATCTCAGTCTGTGACAGAGATTGAATCTCAGTCAGTGACAGGGATTTACCCTAAGACAGTGACAGTGATTGAATCTCAGTCTGTGAGAGGGATTGAAGCTCAGTCAGTGACAGGGATTGAATCTCAGTCAGTGACACGGATTGACGCTCAGACAGTGACAGGGATTGAACCTCAGTCAGTGATTGGGAATGAATCGCAGTCAGTGACAGGGATTGACCTTAATCAGTCAGTGAAGGAATAGAACCTCAATCAGTGACAGGGATTGACCCTCAGTCAGTGACAGGGATTGATTCTCAGTCAGTGGCAGGGATTTAACCTCAAATAGTGACAGGGATTGAACCTTAGTCAGTGACACGGATTGAATCTCAGTTAGTGACAGGGATTGAATCTCAGTCAGTGACAGGGATTAAACCTCAGACAGTGACAGGGATTGAATCTCAGTCTGTGACAGCGATTGAGACTCAGTCAGTGACGGGGATTGAGTCTCAGTCAGTGACAGGGATTGACCCTCAGACAGTGACATGGATTTAATCTCAGACAGTGACACAGATTGAAACTCAGTCAGTGACATTGATTGAATCTCATTCAGTGACAGGGATTGAGCTTCAATCAGTAACAGGGATTGAGCCTCAGTCAGTGACAGGGATTGAACCTCAGACAGTGACAGGGATTGAACCTCAGTCAGTGACAGGGATTGATTCTCAGTCAGTGACACGGATTGAATCTCAGTCAGTGACTTGGATTGAATCTCAATCAGTGACTGGGATTGAACCTCAGTAAGTGACAGGGATTGAATCTCAGTCTTTGACAGCGATTGAGCCTCAGTCAGTGACGGGGGTTAAGTCTCAGTCAGTGACAGGGATTGACCCTCAGACAGTGACAGGGATTGAATCTCAGTCAGTGACAGGGATTGAGCCTCAGTCAGTGACAGTGATTGATTCTCAGTCTGTGACAGGGATTGAATCTCAGTCAGTGACAGGGATTGAGCCTCAAATAGTGACAGGGATTGAACCACAGTCAGTGATTGGGAATGAATCGCAGTCAGTGACAGGGATTGACCTTAATCAGCCAGTGAAGGGATAGAACCTCAATCAGTGACAGGGATTGAACCTCAGTCAGTGACAGGGATTGATTCTCAGTCAGTGGCAGGGATTGAGCCTCATATAGTGACAGAGATTGAACCTTAGTCAGTGACAGGGATTGAATCTCAGTTAGTGACAGGGATTGAATCTCAGTCAGTGACAGGGATTGAACATCAGACAGTGACAGGGATTGAACCTCAGTCAGTGACAGGGATTGATTCTCAGTCAGTGACACGGATTGAATCTCAGTCAGTGACTGGGATTGAATCTCAATCAGTGACTGGGATTGAACCTCAGTCAGTGACAGGGATTGAATCTCAGTCTGTGACAGCGATTGAGCCTCAGTCAGTGACAGATATTGAATCTCAGTCATTGACAGGGATTGACCCTCAGACAGTGACAGGGATTGAATCTCAGTCAGTGACAGGGATTGAGCCTCAATCAGTGACAGGGACTGAATCTCAGTCAGTGACAGGGATTCAGCCTCAGTCAGTGAGAGGAATTGAATCTCAATCAGTGACAGGAAGTGGATCTCAGTCAGTGCCAGGGTTTGAATCTCAGTCAGTGACAGGGATTGAGCCTCAAATAGTGACAGGGATTGACCCTCAGTCAGGGAGAGGGATTGAATCTCAGTCAGTGACAGGGAATAAACCTCAGTCAGTGACAGGGATTGTATCTCAGTCAGTGACAGGGATTGAATCTCATTCAGTGACAGGAATTGAACCTCAGTCAGTGACAGGGATTGTATCCCAGTCAGTGACAGGGATTGAACCTCAGTCAGTGACTGGGATTGAACCTCAATCTCTGACTGGGATTGAATCGCAGTCAGTGACAGGGATTGACCTTAATCAGCCAGTGAAGGGATAGAACCTCAATCAGTGACAGGGATTGACCCTCAGTCAGTGAGAGGGATTGAATCTCAATCAGTGACAGGAATTGAATCTCAGTCAGTGACAGGGATTGAACCTCAATCAGTGACAGGAATTGAATCTCAGTCAGTGACATGGAATTAATCTCAGTCAGTGACATATATTGAATCTCAGTCAGTGACAGGGGTTGAACCTTAGTGACTGACAGGGATTGAACCTCAGTCAGTGACAGGGATTGAACCTTAGTGACTGACAGGGATTGAACCTCAGTCAGTGACAAATATTGAACCACTGTCAGTGTCCGGGATTGAACCTTAGTCAGTGCCAGTGATTGAATCTCAGTCTGTGACAGGGATTGAATCTCAGTCAGTGACAGGGATTGAGCCTCAAATAGTGACAGGGATTGACCCACAGTCAGTGAGAGTGATTGAATCTCAATCAGTGACAGGAATTGAATCTCAGTCAGTGACAGGAATGGAACCTCAGTCAGTGACAGGAATTGAATCTCAGTCAGTGACATGGATTTAATCTCAGTCAGTGACAGATATTGAATCTCAGTCAGTGACAGGGGTTGAATCTCAGTCTGTGACAGGGATTGAACCTTAGTCAGTGACAGGGATTGAACCTTAGTGACTGACAGGGATTGAACCTCAGTCAGTGACAAATATTGAACCACTGTCAGTGTCCGGGATTGAACCACAGTCAGTGACAATGATTGAATCTCAGTCTGTGACAGGATTGAATCTCAGTCAGTGACAGGGATTGACCCTAAGACTGTGACAGTGATTGAATCTCATTCAGTGACACGGATTGACGCTCAGACAGTAACAGGGATTGAACCTCAGTCAGTGATTGGGAATGAATCGCAGTCAGTGGCAGGGATTGACATTAATCAGTCAGTGAAGGGACAGAACCTCAATCAGTGACAGGGATTGAACCTCAGTCAGTGACAGGGATTGATTCTCAGTCAGTGGCAGGGATTGTGCCTCAAATAGTGACAGGGATTGAATCTCAGTTAGTGACAGGGATTGAATCTCAGTCAGTGACAGGGATTGAACCTCAGTCAGTGACAGAGATTGAATCTCAGTCTGTGACAGCGATTGAGCCTCAGTCAGTGACGGGGGTTGAGTCTCAGTCAGTAACACGGATTGATTCTCAGTCAGTGACACGGATTGAATCTCAGTCAGTGACAGGGATTGAATCTCAATCAGTGACTGGGATTGAACCTCAGTCAGTGACTGGGATTGAACCTCAATCTCTGACTGGGATTGAATCGCAGTCAGTGACAGGGATTGAGCCTCAGTCAGTGACAGGGATTGATCCTCAGTCTCTGTCAGGGATTGAACCTCAGTCAGGGACAGGGACTGAACCTCAGTCAGTGACAGGGATTGAACCTCAAATAGTGACGGCGTTTGAACCTTAGTCAGTTGCAGGGATTGAATCTCAGTCAGTGACTGGGATTGAATCTCAGTCAGTGACAGGGATTGAGCCTCAAAGAGTGTTAGGGATTGACCCTCACTCAGTGAGAGGGATTGAATCTCAATCAGTCACAGGAAGTGAATCTCAGTCAGTGACTGGGAATGAGCCTCAAATAGTGACAGGGATTGACCCACAGTCAGTGAGAGTGATTGAATCTCAATCAGTGACAGGAATTGAATCTCAGTCAGTGACAGGAATGGAACCTCAGTCAGTGACAGGAATTGAATCTCAGTCAGTGACATGGATTTAATCTCAGTCAGTGACAGATATTGAATCTCAGTCAGTGACAGGGGTTGAATCTCAGTCTGTGACAGGGATTGAACCTTAGGCAGTGACAGGGATTGAACCTTAGTGACTGACAGGGATTGAACCTCAGTCAGTGACAAATATTGAACCACTGTCAGTGTCCGGGATTGAACCACAGTCAGTGACAATTATTGAATCTCAGTCTGTGACAGGGATTGAATCTCAGTCAGTGACAGGGATTGAGCCTCAAATAGTGTTAGGGATTGACCCTCACTCAGTGAGAGGGATTGAATCTCAATCAGTCACAGGAAGTGAATCTCAGTCAGTGACTGGGATTGAATCTCAATCAGTGACAGGGATTGAACCTTAGTCAGTGACAGTGATTGAATCTCAATCTGTGACAGGGATTGAATCTCAGTCAGTGACTGGGATTGACCCTCAGACAGTGACAGGAATTCAATCTCAGTCAGTGACATGGATTGAATCTCAGTCAGTGACAGGGTTTGAACCGCAGTCAGTTCTGGGATTGAATCTCAGTCAGTGACACGGATTGAATCTCAGTCAGTGACAGGGATTGAATCTCAACCAGTGACAGGGATTGAATCTCAACCAGTGACTGGGATTGAACCTCAGTCAGTGACTGGGATTGAATCGCAGTCAGTGACAGGGATTGAATCTCAATCAGTGACTGGGATTGACCCACAAACAGTGACAGGGATTGAATCTCAGTCAGTGACAGGGAATGAGCCTCAGTCAGTGACAGGAGTTGAATCTCAGTCAGTGACAGGGATTGAATCTCAGTCAGTGACACGGATTGAATCTCAGTCAGTGACAGGGATTGAATCTCAATCAGTGACAGGGATTGAGCCTCAGTCAGTGACAGGGATTGAATCTCAGTCAGTGACAGGCGTTGAATCTCAGTCAGTGACAGGGATTCAATCTCAATCAGTGACCGGTATTGACACTCAGTCAGTGAGTGGCATTGAATCTCAGTTAGTTACTGGGTTTGAATCTCAGTCAGTGACAGGGATTGACCCTCAGACATTGACAGGGATTAAATCTTAGTCAGTGACAGTGATTGAGTTCAGTCGGTGATAGGGACTGAACCTCAGTCAGTGACAGGGATTGAACCTCCGTCAGTGACACGGATTGATGCTCAGTCAGTGACAGGGATTGAATCTCAGTCAGTGATAGGTATTGACCCTCAGACAGTGAGCGGGATTGAATCTTAGTCAGTGACAGTGATTGAGTTTCAGGCAGTGATCGGGATTGACCCTCAGTCTGTGTCAGGGATTGAACCTTAGTCAGTGACAGATATTGAACCTCAGTCATTGTCAGGGATTAAACCTTAGTCAGTGATAGTGATTGAATCTCAGTCTGTGACAGGGATTGAATCTCATTCAGTGACTGGGTTTGACACACAGACAGTGACAGGGATTGAATCTCAATCTGTGAGAGGGATTGAAGCTCAGTCAGTGACAGGGATTGAACCTTAGTCAGTGACAGGGATTGAACATCAGTCAATGACAGATATTGAATCTCAGTCAGTGACAGGGGTTGAATCTCAGTCTCTGACAGGGATTGAACCTCAGTCAGTGACAGGGATTGAACCTTAGTGACTGACAGGGATTAAACCTCAGTCAGTGACAAATATTGAACCACTGTCAGTGTCCGGGATTGAACCTTAGTCAGTGACAGTGATTGAATCTCAGTCTGTGACAGGGATTGAATCTCAGTCAGTGACAGGGATTGACCCTAAGACAGTGACAGTGATTGAATCTCAGTCTGTGAGAGGGATTGAAGCTCAGTCAGTGACAGGGATTGAATCTCAGTCAGTGACACGGATTGACGCTCAGACAGTGACAGGGATTGAACCTCAGTCAGTGATTGGGAATGAATCGCAGTCAGTGACAGGGATTGACCTTAATCAGTCAGTGAAGGGATAGAACCTCAATCAGTGACAGGGATTGACCCTCAGTCAGTGACAGGGATTGATTCTCAGTCAGTGGCAGGGATTTAACCTCAAATAGTGACAGGGATTGAACCTTAGTCAGTGACACAGATTGAAACTCAGTCAGTGACAGTGATTGAATCTCATTCAGTGACAGGGATTGAGCTTCAATCAGTAACAGGGATTGAGCCTCAGTCAGTGACAGGGATTCAATCTCTGTCAGTGACATGGATTGAGCCTCAAATAGTGACAGGGATTGTCCCTCAGTCAGTGAGAGGGATTGAATCTCAATCAGTGACAGGAAGTGAATCTCAGTCAGTGCCAGGGATTGAATCTCAGTCAGTGGTAGGACTTGCATCTCAGTTAGTGACAGCGATTGAGCCTCAGTCAGTGACAGGGATTGAATCTCAATCAGTGACTGGAATTGAATCTCTGTCAGTGACAGGGATTGAAACTCAGTCAGTGACAGGGATAGAGATTCAGTTAGTGACAGGGATTCAACCTCAGTCAGTGACAGGGATTGAACCTCAGTCAGTGACAGGGATTGAATCTCAATCAGTGACAGGGATTGACGCTCAGACAGTGATTGGAATGGAATCTCAGTCAGTGACAGGCATAGTATCGCAGTCAGTGACAGGGATTGAATCTCAGTCAGTGACAGAGATTGAATCTCAGTCAGTGACCGGGATTCACCCTCAGTCAGTGACAGGGATTGAATGTGAGTCAGTGACAGGGATTGAATCTCGGTCAGTGACAGGGATTGAACATGAGTTAGTGACAGAGATTAAGCATCAGTCAGTGACAGCGATTGAACCTCAGTCTGTGACAGGGATTCAATCTCAGTCTTTGACAGGGATTGAATCACAGTCAGTGACAGGGATTGAGCCTCAATCAGTGACAGGGATTGAGCTTCAGTCAGTTACAGGGATTGAATCTCAATCAGTGACAGGAAGTGAATCTTACTCAGTGCCAGGGATTGAATCTCTGTCAGTGGTAGGAATTGCATCTCAGTTATTGACAGGGATTGAACCTCAGTCAGTGACAGGGATTGAATCTCAATCAGTGACTGGAATTGAATGTCAGTCAGTGACAGGGATTGAAACTCAGTCAGTGACAGGGATAGAGATTCAGTTAGTGACAGGGATTCAACCTCAGTCAGTGACAGGGATTGAAACTCAGTCAGTGACAGGGATTGAAACTCAGTCAGTGACAGGGATTGAACCTTAGTCAGTGACAGGGATTGAATCTCAGTCAGTGACCGGGATTGAATCTCAGTCAGTGACTGGGATTGACCCTCAGTCAGTGGCAGGGATTGAATGTCAGTCAGTGACAGGGATTGAATCTCGGTCAGTGACAGGGATTGAACTTGAGTCAGTGACAGGGATTTAGCATCAGTCAGTGACAGCGATTGAATCACAGTCAGTGACAGGGATTGAGCCTCAATCAGTGACAGGGATTGAGCCTCAGTCAGTGACAGGGATTGAGCCTCAGTCAGTGACAGGGATTTTTGTCATTCCCATGTCAAACTGATCATTTCCCGGCTGCTGTGTTGCCGTCCTTGCCGCTGAGTTTGCCCTTGCATTTCCTTGAGAAACGGAATCGTTATTTTTCGTGTGGCCATCATAATTACGCACAGCGATTGATTTAGGCAATAGGACCGCTTCCGAGAGGTCAGAAATCTGATCACGGTGTGTGATGGGCTTTCCGGTGAAGGTTAAGAAGTCCCTGTACTTCCACAGGGTTCCAACATCATGTGCATCTCCGAATGTGTATCTGCTATCGGTTAAATATTGGCTGTGTTTCCCTTCGCCAATTGACATGCCTCAGTCAAGGCAATCAGCTCCGCTGCTTGCGCTGATAGTTGAGAAGCGAGTGATCCCGCTTTGAATACCTCATGGGTAGTTGCTACAGCATGCCCAATAAAATTCTGGCCTATCTCCTTGCTCCTGAATGCTGACCCATCCACCAAAAAAACGCCATATTTAGATTCTGAAGTGGTGAATTCTGCAAGTTTTGTCTCGGCAGCACATTTCATTAATTACAGCGATACAATCATGTGGGTCTCCGTCTCCTTCTCTAGTGGGAGGATTTGCAGCATTAAGGACGTTTCATCGTTTTATTGCAATGTTAGGCTTCTCCAATAACACAGTATTGTATCTGAGTCAACGCGCTGCCGACGTAAGTGCTGTCTTTTGCTCGGAAAGCAATAAGGATACTGCATGTGCGATCATTTTGGTTAATTCGCCAGAGCCGATTATATCCCTGGACACTGCAACAGCCTTTTCAGCTGCAACCACAGCTCGCAGGCATTTACGTTATCCTGCCGCTACGAGGTCGAGTTTAGCCGAAACATAAGCTGCCAGCCTGAATTTTCCCCCATGATCCTGCAACAACACAGATGTCATGCAGCCATGTTTCTCATCTACCGTTTGACCGAAGGCTTGTTTGGATTCGGAATCCCCAGTATAGGTATACTTTGAAATGTCTTTTTCAATTCAACTCGTCCGCTGGGATCCGTTGAAACGGACCTTGGTTCTGCTACCCTTTTCCATGGGCCGTGTCACTTCAGGGCGCCTCAAGATTTGTGTAATGTGGGATAAACGTTCTTCAGTAGGAGCGTATGCCCCCAAAGGATAGCAATTGTTTCTTCATGTGAGGCCTTGGAATTTGCTGAATGACTTGCACTCTGTCTTCACCAATGGCCCTCCCTTGTTCAGATATTAAGTAACTGAAGAACTTCACCTGTTGTTGCATAAATCGAAGCTTTGCGAGACTAGCTTTGTGCCCTTCCCTCGTGCAATGTAAGGGAATCCTTCTCACATTGTTCCTCTGTCGGTGCTACTATTAAGCAATCGTCTACCGATTGCAGAAGCGCAGACCCAGGGGTTAAGACAAGAGTCTCCAGACATCAGCGTAGAGGCTCATTATATATGGTGGGTGACTCACAGTAACATTGACAAAGTCGTGTGAACTCATAAGATTTCCCTTTGAAAGAAAAAGCGAACCAGAATTGACTATCTGGATGCACCGTCACACTAAAGAATGTATTTGCTAAATGCACAGCAGGGAACCATTTACTGTCCGGTAGAAATTGAATTAATACAGTATATGGTTTGGGAACATTTGATGCGTGTGGGACAACACTGTTATTGACTGCTTGCAGGTCATGAACAAACCTGCATTCCTCCGGTTCACTTGGAATTTTTGCCTTTTTGATCAGAAAAATGGGAGTTCTCACCGGTGAGTTTACAGAGGGGATTATCTCTCTAGCCTTTGGGAAGGATTGAAAGACTGGAGTAACTACGTCCATGGCCTTGGGTTGTAACGGGTATTGTGCCCTGCAAGGACGATACTCCGACTTCGTGGTTACTCGTATTGGTTCACAGCCTCGTATAAGCCCCACATCTTGTTTTCCTTTTACGCATAATTCAGTAGGGACCGTTATTAATCTTGGGTCTGAGAAGTTTATCTTAGGGAAACGCCAGGCCAGCATTCTAGGCTCTTCAGGGCTAGCGGGGTTACCTCGACTGTTCTATTGCCTGAGTTAGACAAATTAACTTCTTCCTATATGTCCGCACATCTGCATTAAACCACATACCCACATCGTCCCAGAACACCCAACATTTCGTTTTTATGCCTTTAGAACCCATGGCCCCAAATCCTGCCACCAGTCACTGGACACCTTCGCCAGTGACACGCGGGGAGCGTAGCCTTCCACATCAAAAATATAGAGCTTACTTGCCGTCACAGGTACTTGACATAAGTTCACACTGACTGCACATCTGCCATCCCTTCAATAACAAGTGACCTGGTTTGACCAATCTCCTGAACCAATATTCCTCTTATGGTTCCTCAGGGCCATCGTGGTGTATGTGTGCTGTGCAGTGCAGCATATTCCCGCAAAAAAAAAAAATCGGTGTTAATAGGATTAACATGGTTACCTGCTTCCAGGGCGAGTGAATTGGTCAATGAACTCATTGCTCTCTGGCTTAATCGCCACTCATAGACATACACCAGGGGTCGTGGGTTGTATTTTGCAGTTTATACTTGTGAATCTTCCCTTTGAATTACCTGCAAGCCCGTCGGAGTACTGAGCAAATACAACCCCAGTCTCACTATGAGATTCCGAGCCATCAAATGTAAAGGACAGAATTCTGCTAACAAAATTGAGAATTAGAATGTATACACATTACTGATTTCAGACAATATGGGTGCGGTAAAACTCTCTCATATCACGACGCCTGATGCCTCTATTGAGTTCAGGAGCATTCCACTCATCTTTATTGGCGTCAACTCTCTGAACTGTCTTGATTTGAGGAGTGAATGTGCTGACCATGTATCTACCAAAAAGGTAGATTTGGTGGTGGAAGGTACATGTGTGGAAGGTACATATGTGGTGTACCTTCCACATATAACATAGAGGTAGGCATCGACATATACGCATCATTGTTATATTGAACATATTGTCCACACTTCGCAATCTCAATGTTCAATATAGAGTTGGGACACAACTCAGTGCCCGTTAGGTTAGTAGAAGTGATTAGCCTAAGGGATTCTTCGTTGCCAAGTGTAAAGGAAAGAGGTTTACCTGTACCTTGTGGCCTGCCCACCTCAGTCGTCCCCTGTCAGTTACCATGCTGTCCAGCCTCCAGGACCGATTGAGGCTGTCTATGCGGGCACTGTCTCGACCAGTGGTCCATTGCTCCGCAAACAAAGCACCAGCCAGATCTATCTCTGCAAGCGCACTTCCGCGATCCCTTCCTCTTTTGCGAACTCCTCCCGTGCCTCTCTCTTTTCCCGCAGTTCCTCCCTCCAACGGCTGAACGACCATTTGCATCATAATAAGCTGAGGTTCATGTGATTGCTGTTCCACCTTTAATTTCCGGTTATGGTTCTCTTGAGCCAGCAATTTTTCAGACTGCATCACGTATTGTTCTATCTAATTCAGCTTTCCCGTGTCCCAGGTAATACACGTATATTATTACCTATTTTGTTGTTTCGTACTTCATTCCATTGATGAAGCTGCTCCTCAGGTGTGCCTCATACAGTGTGATGTCTGGCGTCGTTAAGTCTTTGGGTGGTATCAGTCCACAGTAGACGTTATCGACTTTCGTGAGGTGCTTCAGGTACTGGAAAATTGTCTCGACTTCTTTAGGGATTCTTTTCAATTGATTGTGGGTACGATATGCTATTGGTGATTCAGCAGACCCTGAGGCAGCGACCGTTGACTTGGAATCTTCGCGAAGTGGATCTCGTAGGGGGGCTGTAGCTCTTCGAGGGCACCCATTAAGGTCAGGATCTGATCCAGTCTTAAGACACTGTACAGCTTCATTTGGTTGTTTTCCGTGTGTGTGTGTGCATGTGCGCTGGTGTTTGTCCGTGTACTTGATCTATCTTTTATTCGAGATTTTCTTTCCCTGAAATCAGGCTCAGCCTTTAACATGTTATAAGCGCTCCAATTCACAGGTTCTATTTTACCCTTCCGTTTCTCCTTCTCTCTCTCTCCTCCAATGGTGACCTCAGCATTTGCAACTGCATGTTACTAAAACTTCCTTCCTCCAGAAAACCACGTTCCTTGATTTACATTTGTAACTGCTTTACAGAAACTGGGTCATAATTATTTCGCATATATTGTATTTTTTTTACCATTCCGAGTTGTCTGTCGACTCTCTTTTTGTTCGCTCTTGTTGGAGCCGATTTTCATGGATATTGGAAAAGTGTTCATCTCTCTCTGTCTGTCTCTCTGTCTGTATATCTGTCTATCTCTCTCTCTCTCACACACACACACACGATACCATAATCTTCTCTTTGCCAATATAACTTGCTTTTACCTCCGGAGGTCCCCTCTCATTGGGCGCGACCGCCTCATTGCCTTGGTTTTCACAAACCAAGAACCCACGTAACTGGTACAGCTTTGGCGACTCCAACGCTGCCCATGGTGGCTCCAAGTCTCAAACCACCGTTAATCTTGCTGTCTCTTAAACTCTCGAGAGAGACGGCAAACCTTTCCCTTGAGTTTTACTCGAATACCGCGCGAGAGTTCACGAGTCCCTCTTCCTGGTTCATTTATTCTCTTCGAACGAGTCTCTATGTCGGATTACTTTAGCCACAACTCTTACCCCGACCCTATTCGATTCGGAACGCGACTCTGGGGCGATCCACTTATCCCCAGTCCTCTCAAGCAAAGGGGCCAATTCAGCGCTGGAGATGAAGTGAAAGACCTTCAAGGCAGTGGCGCGTACACCTCCTGGGAATCTTCAAAATCTTACCCAGTCGCAGGGTCCCAGGCGATCCCCCTAGTTTACTGCCGTGGAATTTCAATCGACTCGACGCAAATGCTACCAAGAGCAAAGAAAAAGTTTATTTTTGAAATTTGCAGAGTGGACCCGACACATTTGCAAGACGCCTCATAAAATGGACGCCTGACGGTTTTCACATATTCCCTTTATACTATATATTGCCTTGCCTTATCACACCTCAAGCCAGGAACCTGGATCAGCCGAGTTCCTTTCCACACATGGAGTTGCTTTTTCTAATTCATTGACTGCTGATATAATAGATTATTGGCCTTGAGAGTCAGCTGTAAAATAGGTTGAACTTTACATTTTTTCTGTCTTTTTGCAAAGTTAGGTCCATGCTTCTTTGTTTCAGCCATGGTTTCACAGATTTCCCAATAAATGATAATTTTCCATTTCAGGGATCGGGCTGACAGTGACTCAATAAGTGTGATAGAGTGAGGATGATAGTGACACAATGAGGGTGAGGTGTCAGCGTGGTAGTAATGCAGACTGTGTGAGTGGATCAGGCCGATAGTTGCGCAGTGAGGGGGGTCAGAGTGATAGTGATGCAGTAAGTCTGTGGGATCGGACCAATAGTGACACAGTAAGTGTGAGGTGGTCAGGGTGATAGTGAAGCACTTCGTGTGAGGGGTCAGTGTGACAGTGACGCAGTAAGAGTGAGTTGTCAGGCTGATAGTGACGCAGTAATTGGAAGGAGATCAGGCTGATAGTGATGCAGTAAGTGTTTCTGTATCAGGCTGATCCTGACGCATAAAGTGGAAGCGGACAGGGTGATAGTGACGCAGTAAGTGTGATGGGGTCAGGCAGAGACTGACGCAGTGAGTGTGAGACAGTCAGGGTGATAGTGAGGGAGTAAGTGTGTGCGTTCAGGCTGTTAGTGACAGTAAGTTGAGAGCGTCAGGCTGATAGTGGCCAATGAAAGTGAGGTGGTTGGGGAATAGTGACGCAGTAAGTGTGAGGCGTCAGGCTGTTAGGGATGCGGTAAGTGTGAGGGGTCAGTCTGACAGTGAAGCAGTAGGTGTGATGGGGTCAGGCTGATAGTTTCACAGTATGTGTGTGAGGTTTCAGGCTGATAGTGATGCACTATGTGTCCGTGAGTCAGAGTGATCCTAATGCAGGAAGTGAGAGGGGACAGGGTGATAGTGACGCAGTGAGTGTGAGGGGGTCAGCGTGATGGTGACGGAGTAAGTGTGAGTGTTTAGGCTGATATTGATGCAGTAAGTTGAGGGCGTCAGGTTAATACTAGCCAGTAAGTGTTAAGTGACAGGGTGATAGTGATGCAGGAAACGTGAGGAGTCAGACTGATAGACACGGTGAAATTGTGAGGGGTCAGACTGATAGTGATGTGGGAAGTGTGCGAGTGTCAGGCTGATAGTGACGCAGTAAGTGTGTTGGGAGCAGAGTGATAGGAACGCAATAAGTGTGAGCGGCTCTGGATGATAGTGACAGGTCAGTATGAGGGGGAGGATGGTAGTGATCCAGTGAGTGTGAGGTGTCATGATGACAGTGAAGCAGACTGTGTTAATGTGTCATTGTGATGGAGACATGGCAAGTGTGATGGGGTCAGGGTGACAGTGACGCAGATGCTTTCAGGGGTCAGGTTGTAGTGATGCAGTGAGTGTGAGATGTCAGTGTGATAGTGACACAGAACATTTGAGGGGCCAGGCTTATAGTGACGCAGTATGGGCAGGAGGTCAGGGTGACAGTGATGTAGATGCACTCACAGGGCCAGGTTGAAGTAAAGCTGTAAGCGTGAGTGTCTCAGGCTGATAGTGATGAAGTAAATGCGAGGGGCTAAGGCGGATAGGGATGTAGAAAGTGTGCAGGGGTAGTGCTAGAAGTGACGCAGTAAATGTGAGTGTTGAAGCTGATAGTGACGCATTAGGTTTGAGGGGATCAGGCTGATCTTGACGCAGTAAGTGTGACGTTGTCAGGATGATAGTTACGCTGTAAGTGTATGGGAGCACAATGATCTTGACGCAGTAAGAGTGGGGAGTCAGGGTGATAGTGACGCAGTAAGCATGAGTGGGTAAGTCTGATAGTGACGCAGTATATGTGAGGGAGTCAGCCGGGTAGTGGCGCAGTATGTGTGAGATGGTCAGGCTGATATTGATGCAGTTAGTGTGTTGGGGTCAAAGTGATAGTGACGCAATAGGTGTGAGCGGTTCAGGATGATAGTGACACAGTGGGTGTAAGATACCAGTGTGATAGTGACGCAGTAAGTGTAAGGGGTCAGGATGACAGTGACACTAAGTGTAAGGCCCTCAGTGTGATAGTGCCGCAGCAAGTCTGGGGTGTCAGGGTGTAAATGACGTCGTAAATGAGAAAGGGGCATTGCGATAGTGAAGCAGTAAGTGTGAGGGGGTCAGGCTGATAGTGACACAGTCAATGTGACGGGGCATTGTTTCAGTGACAAGATAAGTATGAGGCGTCAGTCTGATACTTACATAATAAGTGTGATGGAGTCAGGCTGATAGTGACACAGTAAGTGTAAGGAGTCAGGGTGATAGTAACATAGGAAGTGTAAGGGCGTGACTGATCGTGACAAAGTAAGTGTTCGCCAGTCAGGCTGATAGTGACGCAGTCAAAATGAGGGTCTCGAAATGAAAGTGGCGCAGTAAATGTGACGGCGCCAGATGGATAGTGATGCAGTAAGTTTGAGGGTTTCACGCTGATATTAAGGCGGGAAGTGTGAGGGGTCAGGTCTATAGTGATGCAGTAAGTGTCGGCAGGTCAGGCTGATAGTGATGCATTCAAAGACCAAATATCCAAGGCTCACTGTAGTGCTGAATAGCGATACTTCTCAAGGCTAAGACAAAAATCAATAGTTCTCATCCTGGTCATAAATCATAATGCTTCATTTTAAAATTGTCCTCTCCTACTTCTAGATTCACCAATGAGGGAACAAAATTTAATTGCACCACCCTGTTTATCTCTTCAAATATTTTGCAACTCTCAATGAGATTACCTCTCTTGTTTTGAAACTGTTAAAAAAAAGGCCGGATTTGCCCAATTTCAATTCAGAGGACTAATGTTCATCCATGATATCAAGGCTAATCACCATTCGTGGTATTCCTCATATGGCATTAGTATTTTCCTAAATTGAGGATTATAATTCCTCATACTGTAGTCTAAGTGCGGTCAAACTGAGCCACCAAACATTGGAAATAAGGCTTCGTTCCCTGAAATCCTCCTGCAGCTTTCACAACAGACTTCTACAACTGCTACTAGACTTCAATGACTTATTAAAAACTTCTCCAAGATGCATTTCTAAACATGTGTACTTTCTACTTCAAACCTTCGACAAATAATCTCCACACATTTCCCTCCTGACAAGTATGATAAAGTCAAATCGTTGCTATTTATTAAATCATGAGCGACATGGATAGGTTGACTCGTCAAGGTGTTTTCCGGCTGGTGAGGAAGTCAAAATTTAGAAAACATCAGTTTAAAATTAATGGGTAAGGATTTAAAAGGGACGTCAGGGGCAACTTTTTCAGACGTGTTCAGAATGAGCTGCCAGAGAAATTGTTGGAGACTGGTACAACTATAACATTGAATGGCATCTGAATGGATATATGAGTAACAAGGTTTAGAGGGATGTGGGCCAAATGTTGGCAAATGGGACCTATTAATTTAGGATAACTGTCCACCATGGTCAAGTTGGAAAGAAGGGCCACTTTCCGTGTTGTATTGTTCAAGGACTTGTTGAACCTAGAAAAACCGCAAAAGCTTTGCAAATAATTCCGTCAAGACGATTTCAAGTTCCAAATCTTCGGTTAATCTTCCTCTCTTGTGTTCACAAGTTCATTACCTGATGTCAGAATTTACGGATTCGTTGCTGGATCCATTCCTGTAAATTGGCTCTGCATTCTTTATAATTCCGATATTTGTTTACGAATGTAGCTAGTGTTTATGGACTTAGCATCAATATTTCTAATACCATATGTCGATGAATATTAAAACACAACAGCATATCTAATTTGGCACCAGATGATGAGCAATTGAGTCAAAATCGATCGGACGCAGTGAGACAATGATCCTCTCTTCATGTGGTGTACATCCGTGACTCCATAATTCGACGAAGAATCATTCCCACAACTTCAGCTGTGGCAGAATCTAGTTTGCGGTGAAATCCTGTCAATCTGCTAAGGTAACGTTCGTCTGAGTCTTTGCAAAGGATTGGCGAAATCTTTGGGTCTTGACAATTTGTTCTTCCAACAAATTACGTATTTCATGAATTCAGTTGTTTTATTATGAAAATTGGAGATTTTGCCGCAGCTGTGATGGCCGAGAGGTTACGCCGTTGGATTTGAGATCGAATGGGGTCTCCCTGCGCAGGTTCGAATCCTGTTCACAGCGTAAAATCCGTTAAAAGTGATGAATTCCTTTGAAGGATTTGGATTTCGTTGAGCTTTGCATTCAATCGAAAGTAAATTTTCAACTGTAAAGAATCCGAAGTAATTTCAAGACTGACTCAGTCATCTAATTGAATAAATGATATGTCGAGACACAAAAAGCCACCAACTTCCAACACGAATCAGTTTCAACGCGTTTGTCGAACTATCGTGAAATTTGGATGGTCGGGGTGGAATGAAGCAAAACAAGAAGCAATGCAATACATTTACCTGCAGGTGATGATTTTTTTTAGGATCAGTTGAAAGTCAAGCTGAGAAAGTTGAACCTAATTTACAGCTGACTCTCAAGGCCAATAATCTATTATATCAGCAGTCAATGAATTAGAAAAAAGCAACCCCATGTGTGGAAAGGAACTCGACTGATCCAGGTTCCTGGTTTGAGGTGTGATAAGGCAAGGCGATATCAGCGGAGTAGAATTTTCTGGAAATATTAGAAATGGAATGTTAACGGTCTTCTGCTGTCCACATTCATAATAAACTGTGCATTAAGAACTGAAATTGAAAATTAACGATGAAAATCAGACTTAGCCCTCTGCTTGTGGTGTAGCATTGTTCAGAACAATAGGTTGTTGTTGAGGCTAAAATTGACCAAAATAATCGATGGGGATATTATCCACGGCCTTCGTTGGAGCAGTTGGTGTGGAGAGCTCAGCTTGAAGAACCAAATGCCAATTATTCATCCTGGCTGTCTGAATTGCTTAGTTAAACATACTCCCAGTTTAATGAAAAAACCTTTGCTATCAGAGCTGGATGTTTTCATGTCAGCATGTTCCGATATGAGAAGACACTCCATGGAGTAGATGTGACTTAAATTTTGACTCTAATGTCAGAGATGTTGACACATTTCTGCACCAAAACAGCACTACCATTGGTATCAAATCAAACTGAACAAAGGACTCGTCACTTAGACATTTCCTGTCTGCAGACTCTGCCAATGGACTGTTCAGGCCCGATGTAGGAATAGGGCGTGGTGACATCTGTTCGCAAGTGGATCACTTCATTCTTGCTCACGATCCATAAACCGTAATTCATTTTGAATTTCTTAGCCACTGCATGATAAGTGGGACATAATGCACAGGTTTGTTTCTCGAAAGAGCGAAATCTTATTCAATGCAGACGCAAATTCAAGTTGTCCCTGGTCGACCAGAAGACAGATGTCGCGAAACAAAGTGAATACAGAAAACAATCAATGTTTTCTGGGAGTCAACAAGATGTACTGGAAGAACGGAAACATATATTTGGAACTAAAGTCACATACCACTTCCACAGACTAAACGTTCTTGAACCGTCATCTTAATTTGAACTTTATGTCCACCATTGCTGCAAAAATTATCTTAACAACTGAGAACTTTGTGTTCTTTGATATTCTCTCCTTCATGTTTCTCTTGATTTTGAAACTAAAACCGAGCAATAGTAATGCACCCTATTTCACTTGCAAAGATCAGAAGAAGATCAATTTATAAGAGAACAGAAATAAAGCTACGTCTGTCTTTCGAGAGAAAACACAGTTACCATTTCGACTCCAAAAAGTCTTCTTCAGAAGTCTGCGCAATGAACTCGAAACAGTAGACCGAAAATGAAAAAAAGAAGCCAAAATGCCGCGAATACACCACCCGCAAGCGCATCAAGTCCTACTCGAATATATCGGATTACTACAATCAACATCAGTGGAGAACGGAACAAAGCTCATTCTGCAGTTGTCAACCTGCTATGACGTAGTTTGTAAAGTCAGAAATATGATTCGGTAAAGAGCGGGATGAAAGCGGGATGTAGGAAGTCTGAAAAAAGCAAGTGCGTGCTTAGCTTTGAAGAAGGTTGGCAGTGATGAAAATGGAAATTCACTACAGTGAGGGGGGGCTTAAGTAATACTCAGAATCGTTGCAACACACAGGGACGCAATTCTTTTTGTGAGGTTTATGTTCTGCCATTTTATAATCACGACTGCTGTCGGGTTTGGTTTCCATTCCAGGCTTTGGTGACTGCCTGATGGAAGTTTGCACATTCGCCCAATTTCTGTATGGTTGCTCTGGTTTGCTGCCACATTCTAAACATTTGCAGATAATTTGGAATCACAATTGAACGCACATGGTTACAGACACAGTGATGTGGAGAGTGTCTGGATAGGACGTACTTCAGATGAATTTTGTGAACTTAAATAGACAGAGTGGGGTTAGTCTGCTGTTTCCTGGGAGAGCTACATGGACAGAGAGGGGTCAGGGTATTCTTCCCTGAGGGAGATACATTGACAGAGTTTGGTTAGTTGCTCCTACCTGTGTCAGTCACGCAGATACAGTAGGGTCAGTCTGCCCTTCCCTGGGCGAATTTCTTTCACAGAGTTTTGACAGTCTGCTCTTCCCTGCCTGAGTGAAACAGAAAGAGCGGGTTCAGTATTCTCTTCCCTAGATAATTTATGTTGACAGTCTGGCTTCCGTCTGCTCTTCCCTGCCGAGTTACATTTGTAGAGTGGGGTTAGTGTTTATTCATTGGGTGAGTGCCATAGACAGAATGGGATCAGTATGCTCTTCCCTGAGTGAATTACATTTATAGAGTGGGGTCAGACTGCTCTTCAGTGAATGACTTCTTTTGACCGTGTGGGATCAGTCTGCTGAGTTACACTGAGAGTATGGGGTCAGTCTGCCTTTCCCTGGGTGAGTAACACTGACTGAGTGGCGTCAGTTTGCTCTTCCCTCAGTGAGTTACATTGACAGAGTGGCGTCAGTCTACTCTTTCCTGTGCGAGTTACATTGGCAGAGCGGCGTCAGTCTGCTTTTCACGGAGTGAGTTATTTGGACAGTGTGGGATCAGTCTGCTCTTTCCTGGGTGAGTTGCATTGACAGAATGCGGTCAGTCTGCAATTTCCAAGTTGTGTTAAAGTGATGGCGTGAGGTCAGAGTGCTCTTCCCTGATTGAGTCACATTGACAGATTGGGCTTCATCTGCTCTTCCCTGGGAGATTCATATTAACAGAATGGGGTCAGTCTGCTCCTTTCTGAGTGAATAATATCACAGAGTGCACTCAGTCTGTTCTTCCCTGGGTGAGCTACGTTTATAGAGTGGTGTCAGTCTGCTCCTCCACGGGTGTGTTACTTTCTCAGAGTCGTGACAGTCTGCTCTTCTCTGTCTGAGTTTAACAGCGAGTATGGTTTCATTACTGTCTTCGCTGGATGATTCACATAGACAGAATGGAATAAGTCTTCTCTTCTCTGAGTGAGTTACTTTGACAGAGTGGGGTCAGGCTCGTCTCACTGCTTGTGTTTCATTGACAGAATCAGATCAGCCTGCTCTTTCCTGGATGAGTGACAGAGACAGAATGGGTGCAGCCTGCTCTTCTCAGAGTGAGGTACGTTGACAGAGTGTCATCAGTCTGCTCTTTCTTGGGTAAATTATACTGATTGAGTGGTGTCAGTCTGCCATTTCCTGGGTGAGTTACATATAAAGTATTGGGTCCGTCTGCTCTTCCATGGATGATTAACATTGACAGAGTGGCGTCAGTCTACTCTTCCCTGGGTGAGTTACATTAGCAGAGTGCGGTCAGGCCATAATTTCCTCGTTGAATTACATTCTTGTCAGTACGTCCATACTAAGGATTTGAGGAGTTAACAAAAGTAACTCGTCCCCTACATCTTTGGGATAATTCGGGATGGGAGGTGAATCTTATGTCATTGAAAGATAACTGAGTCCCAGAAATGCATTTCTAATAATTGCATGTACTAATTCGACACTGTAAGCGGTCGGGAATAATTTGAGAAGAGGTGCAGGGTAGAATAATTAAAGTCAAATGCACTGATGCCGAGGAGACATGACACAAGATGTGAGTGTGGAGCTGATGGTGCAAGGCTCAGTGTCAGTGCTATTGGTTCAGCATTTATTTCTCACTGTTCGCAATGACTCACACACCACTGCTGTCAATTCACAACAATGAGCCTGTTCATCTTCGTTTGAAAATCCCTGCGTGTGTATTAACGTGGTTAATGGGACGCGAGAGGGGATGAGCACATCCTCTTTATTCTGTCAGTTTAAACAAATGAAAATATCTGTTGGATGCCAATGCAAGAGGATACTGTCTTTTTCTGTGCCTTTTCAGTGGGGCATGCTCAGCATTGAAATATCTGTTTTTGCACAAGCAGAGTTTGATTGCCATTCATACTAAGCAACGCTAATACATAGAACATAGAACATAGAACATAGAAGAATACAGCGCAGTACAGGCCCTTTGGCCCTCGATGTTGCGCCGATCCAAGCCCACCTAACCTATACTAACCCACTATCCTCCATATACCTATCCAATGCTCGCTTAAATGCCCATAAAGAGGGAGTGTCCTCCACTGCTACTGGCAGGGCATTCCATGAACTTACGACTCGCTGAGTGAAGAACCTACCCCTAACTTCAGTCCTATATCTACCCCCCTTAATTTAAAGCTATGCCCCCTTGTAATACCCGACTCCATACGCGGGAAAAGGTTCACACTGTCAACCCTATCTAACCCCCTAATCATCTTGTACACCTCAATCAAGTCACCCCTAAACCTTCTTTTCTCTAATGAAAACAGCCCCAAGTGTCTCAGTCTTTCCTCATACGATCTTCCTTCCATACCAGGCAACATCCTGGTAAACCTCCTCTGCACCCGTTCCAGTGCCTCCACATCCTTCCTATAGTATGGCGACCAAAACTGCACACAATATTCCAGATGCGGCCGCACCAGAGTCTTATACAACTGCATCATGACCTCAGGACTCCGGAACTCAATTCCTCTACCAATAAAAGCCAGTACGCCATATGCCTTCCTCACCGCACTATTTACCTGGGTGGCAACTTTCAGAGATCTGTGTACATGGACACCAAGATCCCTCTGCTCATCCACACTACCAAGTATCCGACCATTAGCCCAGTACCCCATCTTTTTGTTATTCTTCCCAAAGTGAATCACCTCACACTTAGCTACATTGAATTCCATTTGCCACCTTTCTGCCCAGCTCTGCAGCTTCTCTATATCCTGCTGTAACCTGCCACATCCTTCCTCACTGTCAACAACTCCTCCGACTTTCGTTTCATCCGCAAACTTGCTCACCCAACCTTCTAACCCCTCTTCCAGGTCATTTATAAAAATGACAAACAGCAATGGTCCCAAAACAGATCCTTGCGGAACACCGCTAGTGACGGCACTCCATGAAGAAACTTTGCCATCAACTACTACCCTCTGTCTTCTTCCATCCAGCCAATTCCTAATCCAAACCTCCAACTCACCCTCAATGCCATATCTCCGTATTTTCTGCAGTCGCCTACCATGGGGAACCTTATCAAACGCCTTACTAAAATCCATATATACCACATCTACCGCTTTCCCCTTATCAACCTCCTTCGTCACCTTTTCAAAGAATTCAATAAGGTTTGTGAGGCACGACCTGCCCTTCACAAAACCATGCTGACTATTCTTGATCACATTATTCCTATCCAGATGTGCATAAATCCTATCCCTTACAATTCTCTCTAAGACTTTGCCCACAACAGAAGTGAGACTCACCGGCCTATAGTTACTAGGGTTATCCCTACTCCCCTTTTTGAACAAGGCAACCACATTTGCTATCCTCCAGTCTTCTGGCACTACTCCTGTAGACAAAGAGGACATAAAAATCAAGGCCAATGGCTCTGCAATCTCCTCCCTTGCTTCCCAGAGAATCCTAGGATAAATGCCATCAGGCCCAGGGGACTTATCTATTTTCACCTTTTCCAGGATTTCCAACACCTCTTCTCTACATACCTCAAAGCCATCCATTCTACTTATTTGTGACTCAGTATTCACATCGACGACAATGCCCTGTTCCTGAGTAAATACTGAAGAAAAGTATTCATTCAGTGTCTCCCCAATCTCTTCCGCCTCCACACGCAACTTCCCACTACTATCCTTGACTGGAACTATTCCTACCCTAGTCATTCTTTTATTCCTAACATACCTATAGAAAGCCTTAGGGTTTTCCCTAATCCTACCGACTAAGGACCTTTCATGTCCCCTCCTTGCTGCTCTTAGCTCTCTCTTCAGGTCCTTCCTGGCTACCCTATAACTCTCAATCGCCCCAATTGAACCTTCACGTCTCATCTTGAGATAGGCCGCCCTCTTCCATTTAACAAGGGATTCCTTTTCCTTATTAAACCACGGCTCCCTCGCACGACCCTTTCCTCCCTGCCTGACAGGTACATAATTATCAAGGACACTCAATAGTTGCTCCTTGAACAAGCTCCACATATCGTTTACACTCTTGCCTTGGAGTCTACTTTTCCAAGCCACACATCCTAAGTCATGCCTCACCGCATCATAATTTCCCTGACCCCAGCTATAACTCTTGCCCTGTAGTACACACTTATCCCTCTCCATCACGAGAGTAAAAATCACCGAATTATGGTCACTATCCCCAAAGTGCTCACCTACCTCTAATTCTAACACCTGGCCTGGTTCGTTACCCAGAACCAAATCCAGTATGGCCTCACCTCTTGTTGGCCTGTCTACATATTGTGTCAGGAAACTCTCCTGCACACATTGAACAAACACTGACCCATCTAACGAACTTGAGCTATAGCTTTCCCAATCAATATCAGGAAAGTTAAAGTCCCCCATAACAACCGCCCTATTACTGTCACTCATCTCCTGAATCACCTTCCCTATCCTTTCTTCAATGATTCTAGGACTATTAGGAGGCCTGTAAAAGACTCCTAACAGGGTGACCTCACCTTTCCTATTCCTAACCTCAGCCCAAACTACCCCAGATGGCAAGTCCTCATCCATCGTCCTTTCCACCACTGTAATACTATCTTTGACAAGCAATGCCACACCTGCCCCTCTTTTACCCCCACCTCTGACCCTACTAAAACATTTAAATCCTGGAACCTGCAACAGCCAATCCTGTCCCTGTTCTAGCCATGTCTCCGTAATAGCCACAACATCGAAGTCCCAGGTACCAACCCACGCTGCACGTTCACCTACCTTATTTCGTATACTTCTTGCATTGAAGTATACACACTTCAAGCCACTTTCCTGTTTACAGGCACCCTCCTTTGAAATTGATGCCATGTTCCTAACCTCCCTACACTCCAGGCCCTGCACCCTGAAGCTACAATCTGGGTTCCCATGCCCCTGCAGAGTTAGTTTAACCCCCCCCCCCCCAAGAGCACTAGCAAACCTCCCCCCAAGGATACTGGTGCCCCTCAGGTTCAGGTGTAGACCATCCTGTTTATAGAGGTCCCACCGTCCCCAGAAAGAACCCCAGTTATCCAAAAACCGGAATCCCTCCCTCCTGCACCATCCCTGTCGCCACGCATTTAAGTGTTCTCTTTCCCTATTCCTCGAATCTCTATCACGTGGCACGGGTAACAAACCAGAGACAACAACTCTGTTCGTTCTAACTCTGAGCTTCCAACCTAGCTCCCTGAAAGCCTGTCTAACATCCTCGGCACTCCTCCTACCTATGTCGTTGGTGCCAATATGGACCACGACTTCGGGCTGCTTCCCCTCCCCCTCCAGGACCCGGAAAACACGATCAGAGACATCACGTACCCTTGCACCTGGGAGGCAACATACCAAACGTGAGTCTGTCTCGTTCCCACAAAACCGCCTATCTGTGCCCCGAACTATCGAGTCCCCAATTACTACTGCTCTGCTCTTCTTCTCTTCTCTTCTTACAGAAAACGCGTTTTCGAATTCCTGTGATCAAGTGGTTCAGACATTGCACATATGGACAACAAATCTGGCTTTTAACTTGGCGCCGTGGATTAGCTAGTGAAAGCAGCTCCCATAACACTGGTGCCTGCTCATTGTATTGAAATCTCGTTATTTCTCGCAAGTATTGCGTTGCTGATCGAGAAACTCAGTGTCCTGTTTGAATTGCTGTATATTCTGATTTCTCGTTCCGGTTTCATTTTCCAGGTTTAAATCCAGTAGTGTATGTTGCTCTTTTTAACTACTATTTTAACCTGGAGATTCTTCCCGCAGTTCCACAAGCACTTCTGCTTCTCATCCTCTTATTCTCATTCCTTCATTTCCAGTTTTGTGGAAATTAAGTGGTGAGGCAGGAGAAACTGCAGCGTTCCCGGGGAATGTTGTGGTAATGGCACTGACACCACGACATGATCACCCTCATTCTCTGCTGTCACCATTCATTCGTTGTACACCAACAGTAAATGCATCCTTGTTCTTCTTCAGCTATCATGTAATTACTTTCTTTTTCTGTTTTATAAGGAATTCAACTTTAACTTCGAAAGGGTCTTTAGATTTTGAGGAAGAAATGTCTCCTTGCCTCAGGTCGAAGTGACAGACGCATTATCCAGAGAATGTGAGACTACTTCGACCGACTTCAGCCAGGCGTCAGAAAGCCTCTCAGCAGTTCGAATCTCAAGCTGTCTCTGAATGTCAGGCATTTTCAAGAGCAGAAATGGGAACAGAGGGATATGGATAGCCAGAGAGTCGGAGAATGTGAAAAAGGCCCAGGAGGGTACAGAGACAAATATAGAAAAAATAAAGACACATATTGAGGCAGACACTAAAAGAAACAATTCTCCATTCGGCGTGAATGCTAAATAACAGAAAGCAAAAGGAAATGTAGCCATTAAAACATAGCCTTCTACCAGCTCAGGAAAAAGAAAGTAGCATGACAGATGATTAAATCCTTTTAAGATTGTAAATTCGACGTTTGTAAGCTCAAGAGTGATTTTCATAAATATCCTGATTCGACAAGTAAGATTATCATTTTCCAAACAGTATAATCTAGAAATCTCTAACTAACCTGTTTCCTGTCCATCTAAAAAAAATCTGTTTCTCTCCACAAATGTTGCCAGGTGTAGCGGGTTTCTCGATCAATTCTTGTTTTTAGTTCAGATTTCCAAAACCTGCATCTTTTTGATTTTTGATAACCTGGCACAAAACCAAGCATTATCAGGTTCGGACCAGTGGTCAGAAATACTGCTACCACGATATACTTGCACAGTAAAACGTTCATTCCCTGTCCGAAAATAGAACTAATGCCATGGTAGTTCTAGTTCCAAATCCTAACTACGCCATTTCACTGAATGAAGACAGATGCTCTTGCACTTATTCTCAATGAAATGGCTTTTCCCTTTCATTTCTGATCAGTTTCACTGCAGATTGTTTTCTACTTGTCTTCAAGTTTTGCAGAATGGAAAAGCCCATTTGGCCAATGGTGCAGTCTGGATTAAAGACATTCGTCTATTCCATTCCCAGTTTCCAGCTTTGGTCCATAACCTTATGTGTTCTGATGTTTCTAGTGCAAATGGCAGTGAGGTTCTCGCTTTGGTCTTAGATGACACAACAATGGGATTGAAGTTTGACATAGTCACACTGTGTTATTACCCACGTCGTATCTCCCACAGAAAGAGACACACAGAAACATTCTCCGAGAGTGGCAGAGTTCTCAGGATTTGACCAGCTCCTTGTGCTTCACTTCAGCTGTCCGCTCCAACATGCAAGTTCAACCGACAAAAGGCAGCTTTTGGTTAAACCAAAGCCAGTTCCACAGACAATGAGAGACGTTGATCTGAGCTAGAATTTGAAGTAGGCGAAATAAACTGTAAATTCGAAAACCCAAACCCTTCCGTTCCTGACAGACAACAGGAATGGACTAGCACGCTACATCCTCATGATTTTAAATGCGAACGGACAATCCCCTAACTCGACGTCAGGCGTGTTACCAATTCTGTCACTGACCCAAAGACCAGGTTTGGCTGTGACAGTTTATCTCTTGGTAATGTAAACGTCCACATCAGGGAAACAGCATTCACAAGGTGAAAAATCAGCAAACATAATCACCGTCACTGTTCACTTGGAATTCCCCACTCTGTGAACCATTTCCTTTCACTGTACTTTCATATTTGAAGTTCTTTACATTCCAGAGCCTGAACTAATTCAGCGAGAAACCACTGGTCATTTCGAGCCGGTCATCCGGAATGAGGTGAGTTGAACGATGCCTTTCTTGCTGCCAAAACATCAGCGCAGTTCAAAACGAGCTCGCGTTTGCATCAGTATTTACTTAACTTGCTGCAGTATATCTGCTGAACAACATCAGTTTATCACAGCGTTGCCTTCTTCACATTGAAACCAAGGGTGATAATATGAACTGACTTGGAAACTTGGAGAGAGAAATACTGCTGACGAAGACGATTATGACGTGAAGAGCAGGCACTAGAGTTTGTACAGGTCCCAAAGGTTACTGCAGTATCAATGGACATCCCTGCATACGAGTCTGGTTTTGCATTGCCCAGAACAGGCTTGCATTCCCAGTCAGGAGATGTAGATTTAATTCTCTTCTTGTGAATTATCCGAATGAAAACTAAATCCTGGCTGCACCCAGAACACACACACGGATCCTGCCAGAACAATTCAGTGATCGATCAGCATCTGTCTGGAAGGACAATGGCAGCAAATACAAGCGAAAGCTATCACCGCAATTACCCCTCCAAGGTTCTCTCGTTTCCCAGTTGAAAATATTTCGCTGTTCCTTCAATGTCACTACGTCTAAACCCTTGCCTCATGGCATCATGCCTGTACCCCGCTACTGAGGGCATCTAGGGTTATGCGGAGTAACTCAAACCTCAATCTCTCGAGTAATTAGGGATTGACGGTGCATCCAATCACATTGAGCAATGACTTTATCCCAGTAATACGTTTCCTAAAGCTGCAGTTTCTAAGGGAACACTTGCAAGCTGTCGGGAATAAGTTGAGAAGTGGAACGGACGAGAGGAAAATGTGAAAGGCAATGATGACTGGGAGGCATGAGACAACAAGTTAGTGAGGAGCTGGTGTTGCAACGTTCAATGTCAGTGTCAGTATTTACTGACCACGATTCACTCTGACTCACACACCACTCCTTAACAATTCACCACAATGAGCCCATTCCTCTTAGTGTGAGATTACCTTTGCGGATATTAACGCGGTTAAAGGTGCCCAAGAGGATGGATGGATCCGCGTTATCCTGTCAGTTTAAACAGTCTAAGTTATCAGTTTACAACAAAAGCAATAAGAGATTGCCTCTTCCTGTGCATTTTCAGTGGAGAATATCCAGCTTTGAACTCTTCTGCATAACCAGAGGCTGTTTTAAATTTACACCGAGTAACTGTGAAACACACAAAAAATGAGTCCGAGTTCCTGTGTTCGAATAGTCAAGTAAATGCACGCATAGTTTTGAATCGTTGAGCTTGGGCAGTCCCTCAGCCTTAGTTAGTGAAAGTTCCTGTGAAAAAACAGCCGAATATGGGATCAAATCCTGACATCTCAATGTTTATAGGTCTTTCATGAAAAACAGAGTTCCCGACTTCACCTGTGGTTCTGGTTGTGGTGGGAATTCAAATCAATGACTGGATCGAGGTTATAGTTTAAAGACAGCTCCTTCGACATCTCTGCTACGCTGCCACACAAACCCCCGAAACCACGTTTTTCATGATTGGTGTTTCAGCATCGCCTCACTTCAGGCACGAACCCACACACACTTTCAATGGCGAACTTGGCGTAAGTTCGATAATATTTATGAGGATGTTACAAGGCATGCAGTGTTTGGACTGTAGCGTAAAGCTGAATAGGATGTGAAACATTTCCTTGGAGCTTGAGGGCTGAGGGATGGGCTTACAGAGGTTTATATCAATATGAAGGAGACGGTAGAGTAAATGGTCAATGAATATTTCTTCCCATGGCAGGCAAGTTCAAAGCAAGGGAACACTGTTTTAAGGGGAGAGTGGTAAATTTTAAAAGGGATCTGAAGGACATTGTTTTTTCACACAGAAAGGTTTGCGTGTTTGGAATGAATTGTCAGATTTAGTGGTGGAGTCTTGTATACTCTCAACATTTCAAAGGCATATGGATCTGTATACAGACAGGAAAGTTGAAAAAGAATAAACGTGAAAATTTGGCAAATAGAGCGTTTGTTTACGGGCTCAGCTCCTCTGAGATGCTGCAGTGGCGAACACAAGTTGGAATAGGCACTCATCACTTGGTCAGTGCGTTGGGCTAATTTTCTGTAAGATGGTTAGATTAGATTCCCCACAGTATGGAAACAGGCCCTTCAGCGCAACTAGTCCACACCGACCCTCCAAAGAGTAACCCACCCAGACCAATTTCCCTCGAACTAATGCACTGATCATTATGGGAAAATTAGCATGTCAAATTCACCTGCCCTGCACATCTTTGGAGTGTGGGAAGAAACCCACGCAGGCGCAGGGAGAATGTGCAAACTACGCACAGGAATCAAACGTGGAACATTGATGCTGTGAGGCAGCAGTGCTAACCACTGAGCCACGGTGCCGCCCTAAAAGGGGATGAAGAACACAACTAGCAACCCCGCAATCTCTCGCATGCAAAGCGAGTACTCTCCCATTTGAGATAACTCCCACAGGCTGCTGCGATTAAAACCAGCAACGAATCATTTTTTTCTGGTCTTAGGTTGCCAATGACCATTCTTCTTGACACATTCCCATCTTCTCAGTGGGAGATTTTGGCTGTGGAATATACCTCACAAATCATGTTGCCCGCGCAGCTCTCCAGCGAAACCAAAACTTGACATCTCATGAACAGAAGCAGAACTGACAAAGATAACCTATTTTCAGACACACCGACTCATGAATGCTGTCTGTGAGGCAGAGCGAGTCGTCTGGGTCATGAGCTGCTCACACAAATTGCAGCGAGGCAATTTCAAATGGTGCTTTCAACGTACTGGCGCCTTAGTGCACCAATACTTCCAGGAAAGTGCTCAAGTAACATGAATCAGAACTGACTAAGAATGAACCATGAAAAGTGAAGATTGCAAACTACAGTCTTGATGAGATGAGGTTAACAATTGGGCTGATGTCTCCACCGGATCGAGAGGACCAATCACCAGCCTCTCTCATCAGGACAGAAATTTAGGAAATTAGGGAAAAGTAACCAAGTTTTATATCGCAATTTCCGTCCTTTTCGCAACAACAACACAAAACCGCGAGCAGATTCAATGTAGAACCTAATTTCACATAAACAGGGAAATAAATATCTCCATTCACTTTCAGAGAAACGGTGAAAAATGCAAATTGTCTGGAATATGAAAGATTGGCGCAGCCTGTTTTTGAGTCGCATATTATGCTGGTGTCCTTTCGAGCTGGAGGGGAACGTTACAACTGGAGCAGAAGGGGAAAACATGGGCACTGACATGTTGGTTGTTTTCTGCTGTGCCACATCACAGCCGGGTTAGAAGAAATGACTGCTTTTTTTTCTGTTCAACTTTACCAAAACTCATCCCTGCAAAACGTTGCCAGCTTAATCCATTAGCACACGTGGCCGCGCAGGGATGCAAACACAAGCCTTCTTCAGAAGTGGAATCTGAAATCAGAGTCTCAGGTTGCTCAGCCACGCGAGCACACAGGCCAAAACCGGAAACCCAAGAGCATGTACCTGATGATACCCTGCAGCATACTCACAGCAACTGCACCAGTTCTGCAGAATAAGTGGTGGGAAGGAATTGCTCTATCTGAGCGGTCGTGCTTGTTGTTCTCATCAGCAAATCTGGCTTTGAATTTGCTAGCTCATACCTGCTACCATGCTGAAACGGAATGCAATTCCGATTACTCGCTGTGTGAAACTTTGTTCATTTTCTCTCCTCAGATAAAGTGATTACTGGAGATGATGAATTCTGCTCCTGCCAGAAATGCCGACTCTCCTGCATCTCGGATGAACTGAAAAACTGGTTTAGCACTGGAATCCGAGAATGGCAGAACACGTAGCAAGATTATTCGAAACCCAGAGCCAATAAGAGTTCCAACTTTCCTTTTCTTTCTCCATAATAGTGCATTATCCAGCAGAGCCATGAGCAACTGCCACCTGGCTACAAGCTGAGTTGGAAACCTATGTGGCAATCAAGGACATGCGACTCACTTATTGTCGGTAAATCAAACACTTCTCACTTTGAGGTGTACAAAAATTAGTTTCTATGCATATTCAGGGAAGGTCAAAGGCGATCTGAGATGTCAAAGAGGTGGTCACTGTTCGTGATTGCTCTTTGTTCGAGTTGTGAAAAAGTTTCCCGCTTTAGTCGCATTCACGTTTCTTGTTGATGACTGAATCAGACAGAAGGTGTTTCACCAGAGCTGCACTTGACTTGCATTCCTTTCCCTCGCTGTCATACTTTCCTGGAACTCTGTGAGAACAAGAAAACACAATACATATTGTGTCATTCGGCAGCCTGAATGTGATTTCCTCATTTTCAGTTACAACATGGCTTAGACTTCAGGCCACACGGTCATATTAGTCACAGTATGAGAACAAGAGTCGATTGTTCATCTGTGCCTGTAAATCTTTTCATTCCTGTTGTTGACTGAATGAACTGTATCCGTGTCTGCTGCTTCGAAACTCGAATATGTGAACTGCTCCAAACTATGATTGAGGATTTCTGGTTTTGGTTGACACACGTTGAGAAACGCCAGACAGCGTTTAAATGAAGCTTTCAGAACACATTTTCGGATGCATTTGACAGAGACTAACATCATGAATCCAGTGTTCGCTGTGACAGAAGGAAATGAATGCTCTCCTTGTTCCTGATCCAGGCCACCTTCGCATGTCAAGCAAATGTGGTACTGTTGTTACAAAAAGGATCAGTGCCCGATAACTGTGTCCTTAAAGAGGACATGATGGGAAAAATAAAGAATACCATATTGAAATATCCAGGAAATATTAGCTGAAAAGGCGCAGACACTTTTCCCTGCAGCGCCAAGACAGAGAAACATATGTAACGGCACTCTTAAACAGGATGGCCAGCAGTGATATAGATATCGCCACATATGAAGGACCACTGCGAATAGAAATTTGAAAATGAATTTCACGCAGCAGGTATTCGGAATTATATTATTTTCATCGCTACAGTAGTATTGGGCGAGTAAATTCAAAACAAGGTTTGCTGATGAGAATACAATAAAACCCCATCGATCATGATATGAAAGACTGTCGTCCGGAAAGAGGGAACAACAATGTTTCTTCGAAGCTTTGTACTGGGCCACTTTCGCACAAACTGATACTGCTACTCTCCAGAAAAGATCAGGGCCCGCGGCATGCACTCTTAGAAATGGTGACCATCAATGCTGGAAACGTCCCTGCATATTCAAAACAAGGAAGAATACATATCGAATAAAAGCGTGGATGGCAATTAATTGGACTTGTATTCCCTTTCACCACGACAGCGAGAATTTGCGGGGATATCCGGAGTCAGGTTTACTGACCAGGTCAGAAAGCAATTACCTCCACATATCTTGACACACAAGCATATCTTTCTTTCTGCCTTTTTTCTTTTTGAAGCGCCGATCCTTTCCGTAGGAGATGAAGATGATTACTGCTCCCCCGCAGGATCACAGTGGGGCCAGAGACCCGATCGAGCTGCTCAGAACAGTTCGTGTTTGCTGAGAATCACTGAAACTGAGATTGATGACACGTAGACACGGTGTAACAGCTGCCAACACATATGGAGGGTTTTGGGACGGGTTAGGACCCACTCTGGGAAAAAGACTGGATCCTAAGACTGGGGAGTAAGTGTTCAGGTAGAGGACTGGAGAATGGGGTTAAGAACGATATTAGCCAAGATCGAATGGCGAAGCAGACTCGATATTCTGAAAGTGCTAACCGCTCCTATGTCTTCCAATCTCTGGCCATCTGGTATCTAAGGAAATAGAAACAGAGTTATTTGTTCAGTTGGAAGTCCTGGGCAAAGTGAGAGATAGAACAAGCATGATACAATTTTAGAGACTGGGAAAATGTTTGGAGAGGAAGCAACAGAAGTGAAGCTGAATATAAAGTTTGAAGTCAGGACATATTCAATAAAAAGGAAGTTTGTAGAAAGGCAGAGGGACATGAATATGGAAAAAGAAGTGTCACCAGTCCCGAAATCTCATTCGGTTTTTATTTTCAAGATGCAACCGGACCTGCTGAGATTTTCCAGCAATTTCATTTGTTGATTCTGAAACAGAAGATGGGAGTGATCCTGGACCAATCAGCTCTCTCATGTTCTGGGAATATTTGACTTACCCGTTCGATCAGATCACGTGTGTCCCACACTGAAACCTCAGAATCCTTCCCCACCCCCACCCTCTTTACTGGCAATAAACTGTTCATTACATAAACTTACATGAGCACACAAGAACAATTGCAAAATGTACAGGGAGAGCTCCGTTCCGTTCCATCAGCACATTCTGAATCAGTTAATTTTTGTTCAGGACCCATGAGACATTAAGCCGTCTCTGTCAGACCGCTAACAAATGGCCATTCGCGTTCTGTGTCTTTGAACACTTTGGTTGGTGCACGGATGTAATGGAATCTCACGTTTTGAAATGGACATCATTCATCGTATTTTCAGCTGCACTGATAAAGTTGTCTCTGGCGCTTCCAGTAAAGTGCAGACAGTTTTCACTCTGAAACCGACATGTGATCAAAGCAGGAGGACATATGTGTCAACGAAAACAACAAGAATGCTCCACCAGCGTTGGCTTGCAATTCTGCACGTGGAACGAAGAGCTGGAACTCTATTAGACAGTGAAAACGACTATTATGGGGCTGGGACGCACGACTTTCTGAGTAAACAACTCACATTGCGCCGAACTGAGATATCCAGCTTTGGCACACGATGAATTAGTTTGCTATTTCATTCTGAGCATAATTCACCTGGCACAGCAATTTACAAAGCTCCAGCTCATTCCTCCCAATCACAAATAACATAATTCACATCTTTCACTTTTGTTACTTCGTCAAAACATTACAATCTATTTAACACTTGTCCCGGCATTTAAGATTCAACCTGAATATTTTCATATGAAGTGATTTCCAGTCACTCTGGCAGACAGTAAATCAGTCGGAAAATTACCTTAGGAAAACCAACCATTTCTGTTTACAGTATTGGGAATTTCCCATCTACTGACAAGACAGAGTCCTCACAATCATCATTTTCTTTGTTCCTCCTGCCTAAAACGTGTACCACTTCTTATTTTCAAGACAGCAGTTTTGTTTATCAGACGTTCAAAGAACAGGAACAACCTACCAATCTCCTGAAGCCGTTTCCAATGTAAAATGGAGGTTTTGTTCCTTTCCCACGGGAAGAGTTTCCACGAACTGTGTCCCAGGGTTTGGCAGGAAGCCCTGATTGAAGCTGCAGTGGCCGCTTTCAGTTGGCATCAGGGGATTGGAGAACGTGGTGTCGTATTCTGCTGCGTGTAAACGTCTTGCTCCATGTGGACTCGGGGTGAATCATGGATGAGTTTTCGGACCAACACTGCCTTCCAGTCTCAGGCCATCTGCTATCTAAGGAAATAGAAACAGAGTTATTTGTTCAGTTCGATGTCCTGGGCAATGTGAAAGATGGATACAAAATTGGAGACTGGGAAAATGGTTGGAGAGGAAGTAATAAAAGAGAAGCTGACACAAATTTGGAAGTCAGGAGACATTCAATAAAAAGGAAAAGTGTGCGAAAGCAGGTGGAGATAGATATGGAAAAGAAGTGTCACTAGTCTCGAAGTCTTAAATCGATTTATATTGCCACGATGCTACCAGACCTGCTGAGATTTTCCAGTAATTTCATTTGTTGGTTTAGAAACTCTTTCCTCAGGACCACTCTCATCTTTGTCAATAAGTATTCTAAAACTTACAGAATATTGGACACTTCCCAAAGAAATCACCCACGGCAACTGTTATCACCAGCCCTGGTTTATTCCCCAATATCAGTTCCAATATGGCCTATTCCCACGTCGGACTATTGATATACCGCTCCAGAAAACTCACCTGGAGGCTTCTTACAAATGGTATACCATCCAGACCTCTGACACTAAGAGTATCCCGGTCAATGTTGGGAAAACGGAATCTTCAGTCAACACTAAATTATTGCCTCTTCGTCTTTCCATGGTCTGTTTAACTATTTTTTTCTTACACCTCACGCTCACTGTAATACAGCCTCAAAAATCTAACCTCACCCTTCTTATTTCACTGCTCCATCCATAGTGTCTCACGACCCAAGCCCGACATGGTGTCCTCCTTTCACACAGCCATGATATCATCCCTGACCAGCAATGCAACTCCTTCCCCTTTTACTTCCCTCCCTGTCCCGTCTGAAGCGTCTATATCCTAGAACATTTGGTTGCCAACCATGCCCTTCCTTCAACTAAATCTCTGTGATCGCAATAACATCATATTCCCAGGCACCAACCTATGCCCTAAGTTCATCTGTCTATACTCCATGCATTAAAGTATAGGCATTTCAGGCCACCAGTTCTTTTGCATTCATCTGCTCTCTGTCTATTCTTCCCATTACTAATGCTATCTTCCTGATTCTTAGCGTTTCCAGTTTCCACCTCACTGCCGACTTGTTTAATCTTGTGGTTCCCAGCCCCCTGCCACATTAGTATAAAACCTCCCCAACAGCAGTAGCAAAAACTCCCGAAAGGACATTCGTTCCCGCCTGGTTCAGATGTAGATCGTCAATTTTCTTATAGTCCCACATTCCCCAGAACTGGTCGCAAAATCCAACAAATCTGAAACCCTCCATGCAGCACCATTCCTCAAGTCACGTGTTCATCGTGCTTTTTTTATTCATTTCTACGCTGGCAGTCACATGGCACCGGCAGTAATCCCGAGATTACTACCTTTGAGGTCCTCCTCTTTAATTTCTCTCCTAGCTCCCTGAATTCTCCCTGCAGGTCCTCATCTCGTTTTTTTTTCGTTGGTGCCTGTATGCACCAAGACAACTGGCTGTTCACAATCCCCTTTTCGAATGCTCTTCAGCCGATGGGCGACATCCCTCGCCTGAGCACCTGGGAGGCAACATAACTCTCCAGAATTGCTGATGCTCCACAGTGAGTCCACCCGCAGCTCCAGACTGACCACTCGGTCAAACAAGTGCTGCAGCTGGACACACTTCTTGCAAGTGTAAGTTTAGCAAAACTTTACAAGGATTTGCAAGGTTTGCACTGCTTGGACATGAACGAAACTGAATAAGCTTCGTCAGATTCCCAGGAGCTTCAGTGCTTCGATATGGCCTCACAGAAGCTTATAAAATCATGAGGAAGACAGACAAAGCAAATAGTCAGGGAGCACTTTTTCACAAGACACGCGAGTTCAAATCTAAATAGCAAACGTTTAATGCGAGAGAGGAAACATTTAAAAGGATGTGAGGTACACATGTTTTTCACACAGAACTTTTGTTTGTGTGGAATGAATTGCCACATTTAGTGGCAGAGTCTGGTGCACTCACAACATTTCTAAGGCATCTGAATGGGTTTATAGACAGGAAGACCTCGGAGAGATAAGGCAAAAATATTGGCAGATATGTATGGATTAATTTCGGTTATCTATTCAGCAAAGGCAAGTTGGATCGCGGGAGTTGTTTCCATGCTCGACAACTCTGAGATGCTCCAGCCACCGGCAACGGTTTGAATACACCATTTGCAAAAAAACGCATGATGTTTGTTACTCAGTCAGCGAGTTTGGCTATTTTGTTTGGAGGGTGGATGGGCCCAACCGATCCAGAGATGAAGGTTTTCCGGATATTTGCTTCCAATGACCATTCTTCTTGACACTTTCCCAAGTTCGCCATCAAAGATGCAAAACATGATAGCTCATTGAGAAATACATCCAAAATAGTACCCAAGAGACGTATTTCTATTGTGCTTCATGTCCAAGAACACCCAGGTCAATAGCTCCTTTGATTACCTCTGCTGGTCATGTTTGCAAAGAGATCTAGCAAATTGCCAAGTTTGATTTTCCTTTCAATCAACAATTTTGACTCAGTTTGGCTGCAAATATCTTTTTCGTAACTTTGTGCTTTTCTTCTTTTACATTGGTGTCTCGCACCTTACAATTGACAGCAGAGTTAGGAGATGGAAGCATTTAGCCCATCAAGTCAGCGACAGCTTTCAATGAGATCATGGCTGATTTGGTTAATGCTCAACTCTGCTTTTTAGTCAGTACTTCTGGCCGAGTGGTTTAGGTGATAGGTTAAAAATCCATTCAGGTTTCCCTGCGTAGGTCCGAATCCAGCTGACTCCGCTATGAATGACTTGCTGCTGAGCGAAATTTCGCTCAAAGTTCAGAAAACCTATTTTGCAAACCAGGCCGGTAATTTAATTAGACTTTGGAACTCGAGTTCTTCATCAGGAATGTTCCACCTTTAAAAAATTATCTTTCTTTGTCTTTCCAGATACACTGCTCGACACATCGGGTTTCTGCAGTTGTTATTTCATGTCCTGAGCAGAAGTGCTGCTTTTCATTAGATTCCTTTAATCCCTGTCCTCTGTTCTCTGACTCGGGTCAGTGGCAAAACTTCGTCCTGCTCGTCAAAGTGCTCATTCCCCACCGCTCCCTCTCCCATCATTACAAACAACCGCAGGAAATGGCCACTTAACCGTCTTTGTTCCAAAGTGAAACTCACCAGCCTCGGGAATCTCTCCACCAAACGGGACTTCTCATCACTGGACATGGTGCATACCAGAGGTTTCCGAAGCCTTACTGTGAAAATATTGTCAATTGGCAGTTGGAAAAATGTTAAGGAGCCAAACCAATCCAGGCACCAGCTTTGGGAATCTTGAGAAACTCTTTGGGAAGTGGAATCAGAGGAGAATGCAGAAGGGTGAACTGTCGGACCGAGCAGAGGCCAGAATATTGACTCTGATTTTGTCGGGACAGAAACTGGTCTGAGACATTGAAAAAATTCTCACCCCTGTACATGGGGAATAGAAACTTCATCTGGACTCTGCGACAATGAAAATCTCTAGAACACACAAGGCACTGAGAGGCAAAAAGGGAGATTATCCCTGATGGAGGTGACCTGGTTCCCAGTGACATGGGTGTGTCTGTCTTGGGGGTATCAGACTGTTAAAATGTCTCCATAATGAATGGTTCAGTCTTTCATTTGGAAAAGTAAAACTGATAGCGGACAGTAGTCGTTCAGGGAATGGCACATTGAATTTGGATTTCAGTCACGGACTGCTTTAGAGGATCGTCGAATTTGTTAGGTTGGAAGTTTCAGTGCATTCGACTGTTAACTGAAACGTCCTTGTGGAACATAGTAAAGAATCTTTCCGTTGAATTAGCAGGATCTAGTATTGACTGATGGGGCCACAGCAGGCGGCAGGACGTGGTAATACGAAATAGAAGTGCGCTGAACTCAAACACAAGAAGCATGCTCGTTCGGTGTGGTGGATCAACAATACAGCATTTTAAAGAAGTTTAAGCAACGATCCTTCAATGTACAGGACATGCAACGCCAGGATTTCACACCATACTAGTCTCGTTCTTACCAGACGCTTTAACTAATTCATCAACGGTGTCAGCGCAGACGATGCTGTTCATATCCATATGTGTATTTAATTAGCTGTTCAGTCACAGTAACTTGGACATTTGTTACTTTATGTAAGTTGCTCCATAAGAATTTAAACTAACCTTCGCTGATACAGAAAAGAAACGTTCACTCCTGGACATTCTCCAGTGCAAATGCACAGCAAGAGCAAATCTCGTATTGCGTTCATTTCAAACTGATATATTCATCTGTTTCAGCCGACAGGATAAAGAAGATACGTTCATCCTCTCGGGGCCCATTAACCATGTTAATATGCACAGAGGGAATACAACGCCAAGAGAACAGTATCATTGTGGTGAATTGATCAGCAGTGTTGTGTAAGTCAGTGTAAACAGTGGCCAGTATAGGCTGACCCATTAATGCCAACAGTGAGCCTTGGATCACCACTTCCTCTCTCACTTACGGCCTCACGCCCTCCAGTCATGATTGCCTTTCACTTTACTCAAACGCCCTGCTCCACTACTCCCTTCTCCCGATCGCTTGCGGCCATCCACGTCGAACATGCAGATGTTCGAAACTCTCGTACTACTATCGTCCTAAAGACAAAGGAAGTAAACGAATGGGAAAATCATTATCTGCATGTTCACTTCCAAGGTACTAAACATCACAATTGGATACGTATTCCTTCAGTCAGTCCTTCACTGTCCCAGTGAATCAGAGGGTTGCTCTCCTCCCCCCACTTCAAAACATCCAAATACTTTAATGAACTGTTCAAATAAACTTTGTCAAACTCAGTTGTTAGAAGGCCAACACTTACTGGGAGGTGAGAAAACCTTCACAAAAATGTAACGCTTAAGCCACAGAGTTAAGAGGAGCAGTTTGGAAATATGTATCCCTGTGTTCTTGCAGCAGATTCATGTAATCAGACATTTGAGATAGGCTGAGTCAGCATCTTGCCATGAATAGAAATGTTGAATTTGGTGATGCATTTTCACTGGAGGCATCTTCCAGCCATGATTCTGTTTCAATTAAATTTGCATAGTCGTCAATTCCAATTGAGATGAACACTTGCCAGTTAACTTTGACACAGATAATCAGCGTGAATCCACCATTCACCATTTTACTAGCAAGCTGCTGAGTTGTACCATGCCTTACGCTGTTAAAGTATTGACGTTATGAAATAGAATCATACCATCCCTACAGTGTGGAAACAGGTCATTAGGCCCAACAAGTTCACACGCAACCTTTAAGGAGTATTCCACCCACAGCAATTTCCCTTCCCTATTACTTTGCACTGCTCCTGACCAACACATTCTGGAGCACGGGGTACAATTTAGCATATCCAATTTATCTAACCTGCATATCTTTGGACTGTAGTAGGAAACTGAAGCAACCCGAAGAATCCCATGCAGACACAGGGAGAATATGCGAACTCTAAACGGTCGCCTGAGGCTGGAATCAAATCCAGGTTCTTCATGCTGTAAGGCAGCAGTGCTAACCAACGAATCCCGAAAGCTAACTTCAAACCTTAGTAGAGCCATTCTTCTGAATAAGCCTGATATCAAAGGCATACACGTCTCCATAGCCATTTTGCACCAAAAGGTAGGCATAAGTAGACTAGACATACTCCAGCACCTGGCTGAAGGTGATCAGTTAGAGGATAGATGTTTTATCATCATTTATGAGCAGCTGACTAAGCTGCGCTACTTAAAGGCTGCAGCAGGAAGTCCTCAATCAAATATGTTCTTCTTACCATTCGTCCTGCTAAGACTGCGGTACTTATGTTCATTTAGGCTATGTTATATATTTTCGGTTACATCATTCTCCTGTAAGAAGGCATCCCCCGAGATTTTATTCAATGACTTTGCCTGTTTGAAGTTTGGAAAGTCTCTCAGATACTGCCAAAACCTGTTCAAGAGGCTTCCCCTCCCAGACTCAGCTCTTGCCTTCGAGCTTCCCCTCATTGTCAGTCCTACTCCATAGAAACTAACTGGAGACAAATACATGTATGATGTCACCGAACAGGCCATCACCGCGCTTCACCCTCTCCCAAGGAGCAACAGGCTCAGCGTTGGTGATCGATGCCTTGCAAATCCACTTGGGATGATGGGAAGAGTGGTTGTCATCTACCTATCCACGATCAAAATGAACCTGAATCTGAGAAGTTATCATTCCAATCAGTTTGAAATACATTCATTAAATGTAGATAAATGAGACTAATTCGACTGTTTATGATATAGATTAAGAAACACAAGATTTGATCTTAATGGTAAAAAGCTGTGATTTCCGAAGCGTGAACATTGAATGCACAACTTTAAATTGCGTAAGTGCAGACTTCGAGGTGTAGTTCCTGTGTGAGAATTGGAATATCGTTTGCAGACATTCAAAACGACACCTGGAAACATTATGTATCTTTCGAACTGTCTGGAAAATCGCACGATCGCAATAATTTTCGTAAAATCCCAATTGTGTAGAAGTAGGTCGTTCGGTCTATCAAGTCCACACCAAAGCAGTGAAGATTATCCCAACAAAAACCACTTCCTAATCGATCCCCTTCCAGTTTCTCACAGCGAAATAATCTGACGTCCACATACCTGGATAAGTTGGGTATTTTTCCATTTGGCAATCCACCGAAACTACACAGCTTTCATAATGTGGGAGGTAAATACACGCACACATGATAGGAGTACAAGCGCCATACAGACAGTCGCCACAGGCTGGAATTGAACTGGGTCCCTGGCACGTGTGGTAGAAGTGCGAAGTATGTTTATTCTTCCGTCAGCTCACTGGTTTCAAGATAAATGACATTTAAACAACTCAGGCAAAGCTTTGAAGCATATATCGTCCCTTGAAGTATGTTTTTCTTTGAAATTGAACCACATTCCAAAGTACATACATTGCAAAAGAAACGCTTGAACTTTAAGATTACATCACGAACAACTACAAGTTCAGAATTACATGCGGCAACAGGAGTAAATGAGCTTGAACATAATGTGGAGGGGAAAGTGCGTGTGGTGGTGTTTCCGTGTACCTGCTGTGAAGGTTGCGGTTTGGGACTGCGATGGACCAATTCAGAAATCACACCAGGTTATAGATGCACATGTTAATTTGAAATAACAAGATTTCGGACCAGAGCCCTTTCGTTAGGTGAAGTGGGAGGGAATAACACAGAACACTGAATTTAAGGGAAGAGAGATCAAGGGCAGACAGATCAAAATATCAGGCAAATTGTGGGAGCGGAGTGTCAAGACTTAATCTCTGCAAGTGAACAAGAGTGTCAGACAGTGTGAGTAATGTGTCAACAACTGAGTGCCAACAGAATGGTTGACCTATGATCCAACAAAGTGAGGCAGAGAGATAATTACAAACCGTTAAAATAAAGTCGTACTGGAGACAAATCAAGGCACTGGAATGACATGGAACAGAAACAGAAGCAACTGGAAAACCGCTCCACAACAAAACCACCAGAGGAAGGGACACCAGCTCCGAAACATTAACTCTCATGTTCCTCCACAGATGTCCCCAGACCAGCGAAACACCTGCCCCCCTTCGCCACGATGCCCCAGTCCCGTTCCCCCACCCCGCCCAGTAACCCTTGCCCTTGCTCCTGGTTTACATCATCCGCAGTTCTTCTGATTTTTCTTTGGCTAGAGTCGCATGCCGCGAGTCTGACCCAAACTATCAGTAAGCCAATATTGACCAAAGTTATTAAGGTAGAGAGACAAGAACAACTTGTCACGGTGATGGTGTGAAAACATAACAATAAGGAAGATTTCACAGATACAGAACAGTGTGGTGGGTCACATGTGGTGTGACATTAACTGAATATCATGGTTGATGCCATCACCACAACGAAGGCAGTTGGTGATCCAATTCTGTTTGGCGATTTTGCATTGTTGTGTATCTCGAAAGCCGCCTTGGCCGACATTTAGTCGAAGATTGAAAACCAAATGTCCTTGATTGCTGAACTCTTCCCCTACTGGGTGTGAATAATCCTGTCTGGCAATTGTTATGCCGATACCATTCATCCATTGGCACACCACCTGCATGGTCTCGCCAATATACCATTACTGGGTATCTTGTGATATCTTGTGGTATCATTGCCTGCTACATATGTGACAAACAACATTGCCTGAGTCACATGAGTATCTATCGTGTACGTGGTGGGTGGTGTTCCAACGGGTGATGGTAGTGGCCATGTCTTGCAAAGGTTGCGAAGGCATGGTGCTGTGGTGTTGTGGTTAATGCTATGTGAAGGCTGAGTAGTTTACTTTAACGGTCGTATGTTACAATTTTGCTGGGTGTTTGAAGGTGAGAATTGAAGTCATGGGGATGTTATTAGTGAGATGCTCATCATCATCGGTGACATGCTGAATCCTGTGAAGAACGTGCTGAACTCCAGGAAAGGACTGACGATGGAAGATACTCTATTAGTCGCATCCTCTGTCTGTCTTCTGACGAGTTCACAGCAGATGTTCACTGTCGCACACCGGAATTGGCGATCAATCAGTTCAACATGTACCCCATCATCATGAGGATATCCTTCAAAATCTTTAGGTGTCTGTCGCATTATTCCTGTGCAGGTGAAGCGCTTGTCCTTCCGGTATGGCTTCTTTAATATATTTAGGGTGGAAGCTGGAGAATGCAGCAGCGTGTAGTTATCCTTGGGCTTGCGGTGGAGTGAGATGCTGAGGTGTTATTTCTTAATTTTGGTTTGTGGTGGGTTTGGTTGTATCATCCTTATAAATGGAATAGGCATTCAGTTAAAACCACGAACAGAAATACCAGGAGAATCTCAGCAGATCTTGCAGCGTCTATTCAGAGAGAATCAGAGACAAATATTTCAAAACTTCATCAGAACTCGGTAATCTCCCATAGGCACTGCCAAACTGGTTAGTTTCGACAGCAGTTTCTGTTTTTGCTTCAGATTCCCAGAATCCACATTTCTTTACATTAACCATTAAAGCAATGCAGAAACTTTTTTTTATCTTTCGTCATACCAAAGGTTTCTGTTTGGAAAACATTTTCCTGATCCCATTAGAAACACAAAACTGTGCTGCACAGAAAACAGATGCAGTTAGAACATCAATCGCTGTCGCCCTGGGGCTATTGAACCAGTAACATTTCAGTTAACAGTCGAATGAGCTGATACTTCCAACATAACATCTTGGGCAATCCTCGAAAACAGTCTGTGATTGACCTCCCACTTCAGGCTGCTATTCCCAGAACGACAACTGTCCTCTATCAGTTTTACTTTTCCGAAATAAGGACTGGGACATTCATAATGGCGACATGGGAACAGTCTGATCCCATCCACGGCAGACACACCCATGTCACTGGGCACCAGCTCTGCTCCAATCGGGAACATCTCTCTTCGAACCTCTCAGTATCTTGTGTGGTATCGAGTATTTTCATTGTCCCAGTGTCCATATAAGGTTTGTATTACTCATGTACAGGACCGAGAATTACTTCAATGTCTCCAATCATTTCTTGTCCTGAAAACATCAGAATCAATGTTCCGTCCACTTAAAGAACGGGAAGTTGTCCTGACTGTTTCCGATCAGTCTGACAATTCACCCTTCTTCATTCTCCTCTGAGTCCTTTTCCCAAAGAGTTTCAGAAGATTCACAAAGCTGGAGACTGGGTGACGTGTTTTGCCTTCTTAACACTTTTTCACCTGACAAGTGACAATATTTTCCCAAATTCTGTTCACAATCGTCTATATTTCTCCATGTCCAGGGATGAGAAGTCCCGTTTTGTGGAGGGATTCCCGATGTTGGTGAGTTTCGCTTTGGCGCAAAGATGATTTGTCAGCAATTTCCTGCGGCTATTTATGATGATGGGAAAATTAGTGGTGGGGATTGGCTCTTCGACGAGCGGGGCAAAGTGTTGCCACTGACCAGAGTTAGTGAACGGAGGACTGCGGTAAAAGGAATCTATTCAAAAGCAGCACTCCTGCACAGTACATTCAAAGAATACTGCAAAATCTCGATGGGTCTGGCAGTAACTATGAAAAGAGAAACGGAGATAATGTTTTAAGTGTGTTGCATTTTTGATTCATAACTTGAGTTTGCTAAGTCTAATAAACTGACTGGTCTTGTTTGTTGAGACGAGATTTCTGAACTGTGAGTGAAAACTCGTCCAGCACGACATCACTGAATACTGAACCAGCAGAATTCGAACCTGCGGAGGGAAGCCCCAATGGATTTCTAATCCATCACCTGTATTACGCGGCCATGACTACACGCGTGCAATGCTGTCTTAGTATGTCTTAAGTAATGGAAAGTTCCAACCTGAAACACCCGGATTTGGCTTTTCCTGGTACCCCAGTATTCACTGTCAGACTCTCTTGCTTTCGAAAGGAGGAGGATGCTGGGGTGCCAAGAAAAGCCAAATCCTGGTGTTTCAGGATGGAACTTTCCATTACATAAGACATACTAAGACAGCATTGCGCGCGTGTAGTCATGGCCGCATCAATTTGAATTGCACACATATTGATGAGAGATAAAGTAGATGGGTAGGATCCATTTTCATGCGCAGAGAGGTGAATAAACACAGCAATGGGTCGCGAAAGAAAAATGTCCTTGCATCAGGGTGGCATGGTGGCACAGTGGTTAACACTGCTGGCTGACAGCGCCAGAGACCCTAGTTCAATTGCCACCTCAGGCGACTGACTATGTGGAGTTTGCACGCTCTCCCCGTGTCTGTGTGTGTTTCCTCCGGGTGCTCCGGTTTCCTCCCACAGTCCAAAGATGTGCACGAGAGGTCAGGCGAATTGGCTATGCTAAATTGCCCGTAGTGTTAAGTAAGGGCTAAATGTAGGGGTATGGGTGGGTTGTGCTTCGGCGCGGCGGTGTGGACTTGTTGGCCCGAAGGGCCTGTTTCCACACTGTAAGTAATCTAATTTGTCTGCCCCTATTCACTGCCAGTAGAATGACGCTCATTGAAGTCTTCTTGAAAAAATTCACCACTGGCAAATCTGATGTGCAAATTAGGTCTACTATTTTTAATCAGAGGTCAAAATCTGAAAATGTTTCAAATACACGGAGCGGCACTGGAGACTGCAGACCTTCCTTCAGGGGCTTATTCTGCTCTGATGTACACCCCCGAGAAATTGGGACGAGAGTGCGTTCTCACAGCTGAAGGGATCAAACATTTAAGAAAATGATAAGGAGGATATTCACTCTTTCAGAGGGTAGCAAATCCGTGGGTTTCCTATCAACAGAGGGCTGTGAAGGCGAGGTGTATTCAAGGCTGTGATAGACAGACATGGAGCATCACGGAGATGAGGATAAAAACGGGGGTTGAGAATTAACCAAATCAGCCATGATCTCATTGAATTTTGTCGCAGACTTGATAGGCTAAATTGCTTCCATCTGCTCTCGTATCTTTGCCGTCAATTGGAAGATACCTGACACCATTTCAAAAGAAGAAAAACACAACTTTAGGGAGAGGTGGTTTCAGTCAAACTGAATCAAAATTATTTATTGAGCGAAAATCACACTTGGCTCGTTTCCAGATTTCTTTGCTAGCATGACTAGCAGAGTTGATCAAGGTCGTCTGATTGTACTTGGGCATGAAACAAACAAAGATTAGTGACTTAATCTTCATTTTATTTATGACAAAAGTAATATCTCTCCTGATGGTCACAACAAAGGAGATGGTTTCCAAGAAAAGCCAGCTGTAAACTAATCAATGACCAAAATATGGCTCGCGTTGCTCTCTGGGACAGATATGATTTATTGATTATTGTCATCCTAAACTTTTTTTTACCAATGAACCGTGAGTGGGAGATGGGAAATAAGATCACCCGTAACTATTGCCATCTTTTATCACTCACATGTAGTATATTCTTCTTGTACGTAGTGGTTACTGCGAGTGCACTTGTAAACTACACCTGCGGATGACTTCTTTCCTCACTGGTCCTCATTTCTGCACAAACACGTTTTATATCCTTATCTCCTGAATCAAAGTAATATGCAACCAATTGATAAATGTCACTAATACCTTGGCATTTCACACGCCTCCGTTTGCCACCTTCTAATGTAAATTAATAATTTGCCGTGTTGCAATTGCACACAATAAGAGATAACAAAATACAGGGAGGTGTACCAGGTTTGCAAACGCACGTTATTGAAGCTAAAACGCAGGTTTCTGCCCAAACTACGATCACGGAAGCATGCACCGAATCGTCAGGAAGCACACAATAAGTCCAGTTCCAGAGGCATGACAGGAACAGCATCTCAATGAGCAATCGAGTTTTACATATGTTCCAACAGTAGTTGCAACACAAGGAATTAACCAGTACTGCAGACGGTCCAAGCCCCTGAATCAGAAACACTCAATACCCTACATACAACTACAAGAACACCTGCCCGTGGCGTATATGGGCTGGCTGAAGTTCATGATTGCAGCTCGCTAGTTGTCTGGCTGTTTCTCCGATATAGTGTTTCGTGCAGTCCCTGCGTGGAATCTTGACAACCACATTTGTCCTGCACAAGATGGGCATTGGATATTGCTTTCTGGTGAGCGTTCCCTCAGCGAGGCTTTTGGTTTATGTGCTGTCCTAAATCCGTGTGTTCAGAGGAGTCTGGCTATCAGTTTACAGAAATTTATTTTAAAAAAGGGAAGCATGGTGTTTCAATTGCTTTATGGCATATCCTAGTTGACAATTTAGTGTGCCAGACATCTGGGAATACAGTTGTGGGATACATATTCTTGGCAAAGAATTTATGTGGCCGTCACTAATTGCCACGGACAGCAGTCCCGAGTAGCTATACGTACAGACAGCAAGCATCCTGGAGAGCAGCACAACAGTAATAGAACATGGCAATCAGAAGGCAGCCAGAGATTTTCTAGAACCAGAGCACCCATCCATGGATTCCATCAATAAACACATTGATCAGGATCCAATATGCAACACCAACAACCGGATCCAGCGGCAATGAAACTAAATCAATTCCAAACGCCACAGGACAGTAGGCTTCACAAGAGGCTCTACAACCCTGAGGATGTTACCCAGAACTGTGAGGATCCCACTTCCCAGCACCGGAAAACATTCCAACAACATCTCCATGAAGCACACGATCTTCGCATCTTTCTGTTCCAAAGCATTCCGATTTTTCACAGCAGAGAATTATACACTGAACTCCCGCGTGCAAGGTGAGGATGCCAAAACCAACACGATCAATAATGGCAGTGAGAGCGAGGGCAACAATTTCCATTGTCATATGGACAGCCACAAACACTCTCTTTGAAAGGTACCTTTAAATATGAAAGTCTGTGCAGCAGTATAATCGGGGAACCAAGTAGCCTGCGCTGGGTATTCATATTTCAGACAATTTCCTTTGTTCACCGTTTTCACTGAAAGTGAATGGATATTACTATTTCATTGCTGATATGAAACCAGATTCTGCATTGTATCTGCTCGTCGTTTTTGTTGTTGCAGTGGCGAAAAGGTTGGCAATCGCGATGAGAAATGTTTGTTGTATTTCTCTCATTTCCTTCATTACTGTCCTGGTGAAGGGGGCTGGTGATTGGTCCTCTCGATCAGATGGAGTCATCAGCGCATTGTTGACCTAATTTCATCACGAGTGCAATTGGTAAACTTCATTTTTCATGGGTTATTGCTGTTCCGTTTTGTTTTATGTTTGTTGAGCACTTCCTGTGACTTGGCAATGCACTAAATCTCCAGTATGTCCTGAATTGCCTCGCTGCCGTTTCTCTGAGCAGTTCATGACATAATCGGCTTGCACTGCAACAAAAGCAGCATGCATGCTTCGGTGTGTCTGGCAATGGTCCACCCTTTCTGTTTTGCTTCTGTTCCACATGAAGAGCTGTCAGTTTCTGGATTCGTTGGAGAGCTGAGGGGGGTAACATTATCCGTGCGGTATTATTCTTCAGCCAAACTCTTTGATGGTAAAGTTGGGAAGGTGCCAAACGAATGGTCATTGGCAGCAAAGGTCCGGAAAGACCCTCATCGCTGGGTCAACTCGTCCTATCCACCCTCCAGAAATATAGGAAAACGCGCTGACTGCATAACAAAAATAGTGCATTTTTCTGCAAATGGTCCATTAAAACTGGTGTCAGCTGCGGGAGCACATCAAAGTTGCCGAGCTCGGAAAAAGACCCTCCTATCGAACATGTCCCTGCTGAACAGATAACCGAAATTAATTGAACCATATTTGACAAAATGTGTTCCTTATCTCTCCGAACGCTTCCTGTGTATATACCCATTCGGATGCCATTGAATTTGCCTTAAATGTGGCAAATCATTCTGCACACACAGAAATGTCTGTGTGAACTCGCTGAGTTTCTGCATGACACCATGACCAAACTTTGGGCCAAAGTTGGAAACTGCGACTAGAATAGATGGCTCTCTGATTAGCCGCAAACCACAAAGGACGGAATGGCCTTTTCACACTTTGTAAATCTTCGAAGACAAGTTGAAAATGATCTGCAACGAAAATGTTCTTGTGAGGATTTACTTGTGAGGATTCGGTACTCTCAGCACCGTGGCCAGGATCGTATTCCCGGTCATGGAATGGTTGTATTGTTCATCAAACATATCGGTGTACCAGTACTTCTGCCGTTTTTCCGATGCTGGCAGGTCATTGGTTTTGTCCAAAACATTATGAAGGTTAACATAAAACAATAGCTGCAGTTTCTGGAAATCTGAGCCAAAAACGAAAATTGTTTGCGGAACGCAGCAGGACTGGCAATAGAAAGGTCGACTTGCCTGCTCTTCGGATGCTGCCTGACCTGCTGTGCTTATCCGGCATGACTCTGATCTAAAATCTGGTTTCCAGCATCTGCAGTCCTCACTTTTGCCGAGATCCTTCAGTGTCGCTGGTTCACAATTCAAGAACTCCATCTCTAGCGGTTTCATGTCTGTACCTCCGTGCTGAGGAGTTGAAGAGTGAAGAAAAGTAACTCACCCCCTCCATCTCTGGGGTAATTAGGGACTGAAAATGAATCGTGTCACATTGAAATATATCTAGATGCGACTTAATCTTTGTCTTTTATTGGGAGCCATCTCTTTCATTGTAACTATCAGGAAAGACCATTTCGTTCGCCAGAAAAAGAAATGAATATGTCACTAACCTTTGTTTGCTTCAGGTCCAAGAATACTCAGATCAATAGCTCCCTTGCTTACCTCTACTGGTCATGTTCGCAAAGAGATCTAGCAAATTACCAAGTGTGATTTTCCTTTCAATAAATAATTTTGACTCAGTTTGGCTGCAAATATCTTTTCCTACCTTTGTGCTTTTCTTCTTTTACATTGGTGTCTCGCACCTTACAAATGACATCAAAGTTATGAAAGGGGATGGAAGCATTTAGCTCATCAAGTCAGCGAGAGCTTTCAATGAGATCACGGCTTATTTGGTCAATGCTCAACCCTGCGGAGCTGTCTGTAGTCATGGCCGAGTGGTTAAGGCGATCGATTAGATAATCCATTGGGTTTTCCCCACGTAGGTTCGAATCCTGCTGACTATGCTATGAATGCTTTCCTGCTGGAACAATTTTCGCTCAAAGTTCAGAAAACCTATTTTGCAAACAAGGCTGGTAATTTGATGAGACTTTGGAACTCGAGTTCTTCATCAGAAATGTTCCATATTTAAAACATTATCTCTGTTTCTCTTTCCAGATACACTGCTCAACAAATCGGATTTCTGCAGTTGTTATTGAACGTCCAAAGCAGAAGTGCTGCTTTTCATTAGATTCCTTTAATCCCTGTCCTCTGTTCTCTGGCTCGGGTCAGTGGCAACACTTCCTCCTGCTCGTCAAAGTGCTCATTCCCCACCGCTCCCTCTCCCATCATTACAAACAACCGCAGGAAATTGCCACTTAACCATCTTTGTTCCAAAGTGAAACTCACCAGCCTCGGGAATCTCTCCACCAAACGGGACTTCTCATCCCTGGACATGGTGCAAGCCAGAGGATTGTGAAGAGATACTGTGAAAATATTGTCAGTTGGCATTTGGAAAAATGTTTAAGAAGCAAACCATATAATTTAGGCTCCAGTTTTGGAAATCTTGAGAAACTCTTTGGGAAATGGAATCAGAGGAGGATGAAGAAGTGTGAACAGTCGGACCGAGTAGAGGACGGGACATTGACTTCGATGTTTTCGGGACAGGAACTGATCTGAGACATTGAAAGAATTGTCGCTCACGTCCGTGAGGAATGCAAACTTCATCTGGACTCTGGGACAATGAAAAACTCTGGAACACTCAAGACAAAATCCAAATATTGACTGGGATCACTACAGTACGAGTACTTTCGATTGGTCAGTTTTTGCCCAGTGTGTGCAGGAGGGCTTCCTGACACAGTATGTAGACATGCCTTCAAGGGACGAAGCCACGTTCGATTTAGTACTGGGTAACCAGCCTGGCCAGGTTTTGGATTCGGAAGTAGGTGAGCACTTTGGAGACAGCGATCACAATTCTCTCAGGTTTACTTTCGTGATTGAAAGCGATAGGTGTACTCCACGGAGCAAGAGGTTCAGCTGGTGGAAGGGAAATTACGATGCAACGAGGTAAGATTTAGGAAGCGTAGAATGTGGTAGGAAACTGCAGGGGTTGAGCACATTAAAATGTGGAGCTTATTCAAGGAAACGCTCCTGTGTGTCCTAGATGAGTATGTATCTGTCAGGCAAGGAGGAAGATATAGAACGCGTGAGCCGTGGTTTACTAAGGAAGTGGAATCCCTGATCAAGAAGAACAAGAAGTCTTATGGACAAAATGTGAAAACTCAGTTAGAGCGATCGAGGGTTCCAACGGTATCAGGAAAGACCTAAACAGAGAGCTATGAAGAGCCAGGAGGAGACATGAGAAGTTGTTGGCAGATAGGTTCAGGGTTAACACTAAGGCTTTCCATAGGTATGCCAGGAATAAAAGAATGACGAGAGTTAAATTTGGAACAATCAAGGATAATAGTGGGAAGTTGTGTGTGGAGTCAGAGGAGATAGGGGAAGCACTAAATAAATATATTTCGACAGTGTTCACGATAGAACTTGAAAATGTTGGCGAGGAAGATACTGAGATACTTGCGTCTAGAGAAGTAGAGATTGAGGTTCACAAGGTTAAGGTGATAGAAATACTGGAGATTGATATAACAGACAAGTCCCCTGGGCCAGATGGGATCTGTTCTAGGATCCTCTGTGAAGCAAGGGTTAGAGATTGATGAGCCTTTCGCGTCGATCGTCAAATCATCGTTGTCTACAGGAATAGTGCCTGTGGAATGGAGCATAGCATATGTTGTTCCCGTGTTCAAACAGTGTCGTAGAGACAACCCTGGTAATTACAGACCAGTGAGTCTTACTGCAGTTGTTGGTAACGTGTTGGAAAAGATTATTATAGATAGGATTTATGACCATCTAGTAGAGAATAATCTGATCAGGGACAGTCAGCACGGTTTTGTGATGGGTCGGCCTTGCCTAACGAATCTTATTGACTTTTTTGACAAAGTGACCAAACAGGGAGATGACAGTAAACCGGTTGATGTGGTGTATATGGGTTACAGAAAGTTGTTCGATAAGTTTCCACAAAATAGGCTATTATATAAAATGCGGTGGAATGGAATTGTGGGAGAGATTGCAGCTTTGATCAGTAATTGGCTTGCCAATAGAAAACATTGTTGTAGATGATGGAACATGTTCTTTTTGGTGTCCAGGTACTGGCGGCGTACCACAAGGGTCGGTGTTAGGTCCACTGCTGTTACATGAGATCTAACCTTGCCAATCAGTCTCCCATGGGGAAAATTGTTGAACGCCTTACTTAAGTCCATATAGATCACATTTACTGCTCTGCCCTCATCAATCTTCTTTATTACTTCTTCAAAAAAACTCAAATTTGTGAGACATGATTTCCCACGCACAAAGCCATGTTAACTGTCCCGAATCAGTCCTTGTCTTTCCAAATACATGTACATTCTGTTCCTCAGGATTCCGTCCAACAATTGGAGTATTCTTGGCAGATGCAGTTTCATGTAGGGAATGCGAGGTCATACACTTTGTTGGGAAGAATCAAAAGACACGCTACTATTAAAATCAATAGAAACGCAAAAGATGTGCAGTGCAGAGGAGTCTCAGTGTTCTTATACATGAAACGAACATATTTATTTCTTGCTGGCAAAAGAAAGCCTTTTCTGATGCTCAGAATTAAAGAGATGGTTTCCAAGAAAATAGGAAAATTAAGTCACCAGTCGAGTAATCAATTACCAAGATACCCGTCGTAATGTTTTATGGGACATGTGGGATTTTTTGATTATGGTTCTCCAAACGTTTTTACAATGGAACCGAGAGTTTTAGATGGGAAGTTAAGGTCACGCATGACTATTGCCATTTTTGCCACTCACACATAATATTGTTTTCCTTGTACGATTTATTTCCCTTTGTGGTTACTGCGAGTGGGCTTGTAAACTACACATGCTTGTGAGTTCATTCCTCACTGTTCCTCAACTCCAGCCAAAACAGACTTTACATCCTTATTTCCTGAGTCAAGGTAATCTCTAACCATTGCATAAATGTCATTAAAACTTCGATATTTCACAGGCCTCTGAATATCATTCTACAATATTAATTGATCCTTTACTGTATTGGAGTTGGGCATACGAAGAGAAAAATCGCATCGAGAATGGTGGACCTCTTGTTCACACACCCGTTATTGAAGCGAAAATGCAGATTACTGCCCATAATACGATTGTGGAAGCATGTGCCGAACCCTCAGGAAACACAGAATAAGTGCAGTGCCACAGGCATGTCAGGGAAAGCACCAGAAAGACAACAGAAATCTGCTATGAGCTCCTATTTTGGATATATTTCTCAATGAGCAATAGAGTGTTACATGTGTTCAATCAGGAGTTACCTCACACAAGGAAGTAACCAGCGTTGCAGACGGTCATATCATCCGGGTTCCAAGCCCTGGAATCAGGGACATTCAATAGTTTGTGCATAACTGCAAGGAACAGCTGTCCGAGGCGTTTACAGTCCAGATGAAATTATGAATGCAGCTCTCTAGTTGTCAGCCTCCTTCTCCCATGTCGTGTTTCGTGCAGTCCCAGCGTGGAATCTCGTCAACCACGTTTGACCTGCACATGATGCGTATTAGGCCTTGTTTTCTCGTGAGTTGTTGTCTGAGTGAGACTCTCGGTTTCTGTTCTGTCATAAGTCCGAGTGTTCGGAGGAGTCTGGATATCGTTTTCCAGAATTTGTTTTTAATACAGGGAAGAATGATTTAAAAATTACCTCAAAGCTTATCCTCGTTGCGAACTTTGTGTGCCATGCATTTGCGAATGAAGGTGCGTGGATATTGGTTCTTGGCAAAGAATTTGTGTGGGCGTCAGTCCAGCAGTCCCTCGTAGCAATACGTACAAACGGCAAGGGCCACACATTCGACTAGAATAGCACAACAATAATAGGACAGGGCAAGCAGAAGACAGCCAGACAATTCCTAGAAGCAGGACTCTCATCCACAGATTCCATCCGTTGGACCCAATCTGCAATCCCAACAAACGGAAGCAGCGGGAATGAAACAAAATGAATTCTTACCAAAACATGAGAGCAGCGCTTCACAGGAACCTCTGCAGCGCTCAGAATGTCACCCAGACAGGCGAGGAAAAGTCTGCAAACCATTCCTCGCGTCACCGAACTTTTCAACAAGAACTCCAGAAGCATCCGAACTTCACATCTTTCTGCTCCAAACACTCCGCTTTTCCACAACAGAGAATTGCACACTCAACGACCGCGTGGAAGATGAGAATACCAGCCCATACACTACCAAGGGCGGCAGTAAGACCGAGGGAAAACAGCTGCCACTGTCATTCCACAGCTACAAACGCTCTCTTTGAAAGATACATTTTTGTATGAATGTCGGGGCAGCAGTAGAATATGGGAACTAAACAGCCTGCGCTGTATATTCATATTCTGGACAATGTGAGTTGTTCACAGTTCTCCCTGAAAGTGAGTGGACGTCGTTATTTCACCGCTGTTGTGAAGCCAGATCCTGCACTGAATCTGCTCCCTCGTTTTTTGTTGTTGTGGCTAAAAGGTGGGCAATCGCAACGTGAAACTTTGTTATATTTCTCTCATTTCCTTCATTACTGTCCTGGTGAGGGAGGCTGGAGATTGGGTCTCTCGATCAGATGGAGGCACCAGCGCATTGGTGACCTAATTTAATCGAGAATATAATTGGTAATATTCACTTTGCATGGTACATTTTTCTGTTTTGTTTTATGTTACTTGAGTACTTTCTGTTACTTGGCCGTGCACTAAATCTCCAGAATGTCGAGAAACTCCGTTTGGAATTGCTTCGGTGCTATTTGCGTGAGCAGTTCTTGACATACACGTCTCGCACTGCCTCACAGACAGAAGTAATGAGTTTGTGTGTCTGATAATGACTCTGCCTTTTGAGTTTTGCACCTGGTCGACGTTAAGAGCTGTCAGTTTTTGGATTCACTGGAGAGTTGAGGGCTATAACACAATTTGTGAGGTTTGTTTTAGTCAACGAAATTATTTGATGGAGAACTTGGGAATGTATCAAGGAGAATGGTCATTATCTGTAAATGTCTGGAAAACATTCCTCTCTGTGTCATTTCAAAACATTACGCCTCAAGAAAAAATAAAATTCAAACACGCTGACTTAGTAACAAACAGCATGCGTTTTTGCAAGTGGTCTATTCAAACTGTTGTCAGGTACTGGAGTGTCACAGAATTGCCGAGCACGGAAGCAAACCTTCCTATCCAACTTGCACCTGCTGAACAGATGACCGTAACTAATCTAAACATTTTGGCAATATTTGTCCCTTATCTATCCGAACACTTCCTGTCTGCATACCCATTTAGATGCCTTTGAAGTGTTGTGAGTGCACCAATCTCTGCCACTAAATGTGGCAATTTATTCCACACGCACAAAAATGTCTGTATTAAAAACAAATGTCGCTCACATCCCTTTCAAATTGTACTGCTCTCACATTAAACCTATGCTATCTCGCTTTAAACTCACGTAGCTTCTTAAAAAGTGTAGATTGACTATGTTCTCTGCTCATCTACCTCATGATTTTGTAAACATTTCCAAGGACATCCCTCAGGCCTGAAGCTCCGGGGAAAACTGTCGAAGAATATTCAGCTTCTCACTAATGTCCACACCGTGCAAACCTTTCAAATCGTTGTAAATATTTTTTAATTATGCGAAGGTATTCATAGAAAGTGCCAGGGGAAATTGCCTGAAGTGAAGCGATGCTGAAACATTCGTCTTGACAGGTTTGAAGCTTAGTTATCGTCAAGGAACGTCGCCGAGTGGTTTAATGTCGGTAAAAGCTGAAAATGTGTTGCTGGAAAAGCGCAGCAGGTCAGGCAGCATCCAGGGAACAGGAGAATCGACGTTTCGGGCATAAGCCCTTCCTGAATACTATTTAGAATTGTAAAAGCTCATAACGTTTTGTGTGAACAAATGTCACCTGATCACCAATGTAGAAGAGAGTGAGATGGTACAGAGAGACAAAGGAAGGCAAACAGAAATTCTCCATTCACCATGGCAGCTCATCGACATAAAGGAGAAGAAAAAGGTAATGAAGGCCAGCCTTTCACCAACTCAGGGCAACAGCAACAGCATTACAGCTTATAAAGGAATTTTGCATTTTTACAGATGACGCCTGTCAGCTAATGAGAGATTCTGGTAAGTATGCTGTTTCGTGAAGTGAAATTGACAGTTACCCAGGCAATAAAACAATAAAAAGCATAAGTAGCCTGAATCTGTGATATGAAACATTAAATCTCTTTGTCTCCACAGATGCTGTCAGGCCTGCAGAATTTCTCTGTCAATTCCTGTTGTTGATTCAGATTTCCAGGATTCGTACTTCTTTGTTTTATGCTAGTCTGAATCGTGTTTGTGACAATACTCGATTAATTGCCAGTTCCATACAATCTACCCTGCTTTGGGAAGGTTGTCAACAACGTAAATGGTCAGAGGAAATCCCCCATTGCTACAGCAGTGAGAGCACTGAGTCCTTAACAGTAGACTTCCACGGAAAGTGTAATATGGCGCTGTAAATTTTCTCAATGAATCCACTTTTACTTTTTTCGTTTGTGATCATTTTAGCTGCACATTCAGTTTCTTTCTTTCTTCCATTTCTGTCAGATTGGAAAAGGCCTTTCCGCTCATCTGCAGTGCGGGTCATTGGACATTCATCCAGGAGCTACTATTTCTTCGAGGACCTTCTGCACTGCATCTCGGGCGGGGTGGGTGCGAGGCTGTACCACTATATTCAACTGTCTATAGATATCGGAGAAGGATCTATCTATTCCACACCACCAGGCTTCCTAATCACTCTCCTGAATCTTGGTTATTATTACCCTTGCCATGGCACTTCCTTCTTTGATAACAGGAAACCGATATCCCGTGTCAGGTGTACCTGTAGCCGTGGTGGATACTACTCAGTGCCAGTAACTGGGTACACAAGAATCTCTGCGTAAACATTTATTGCCTTATTTATAGTCGTCCTGGTTACCAAACGGGGATGTAAAGGTCAACTTAACATCCTTGGTTAAGATTAACGTCTCCGGTTGTATCCCAGACACCCCTGCCTTCACGACTCGTCCTGCCATGCAGCCCCATATTTCTGAGTCTTCTAATCATTACTTACACTTATTTGGATCCCGTGTTGTCCGATGTCTCCTCAAGGTCAGCGACACGTTTGCAAAGGCTGCCGTGTATGAACGTGGCTCTTTCGGCGACCTTAACAGCTGTCTGTGTTGGAGGGAGCCCTTGGAACGGTCCCAGCCAGCTCTTCGCCTTCATGCATTTGCTCCTGACGTCTTTCACCACTATCCAGTTTTCAGGTTTCTAGATTGTGCATCTTCCCTTCTGCTGATTGGGATAGTGCTGCCCTTCTTTTGATTCTGTATTTGAGACAGAAGTGTGGAGAGTTTTATACCGTAACATAACATCTCGTCCTCACAGTGGTCTGTTATTGTTGTGGTTCTGTTCGCCGAGTAGGAAGTTTTTGTTGCAAACGTTTCGTCCCCTGTCTAGGTGACATCCTCAGTGCTTAGGAGCCTCCTGTGAAGCGCTTCTGTGGTGTTTCCTCCTGCATTTATAGTGGCCTTTCCCTGCCGCTTCCGGTTGTCAGTTTCAGCTGTCCGCTGTAGTGGCCGGTATATTGGGTCCAGGTCGATGTGTTTGTTGATGGAGTTTGAGGATGAGTGCCATGCTTCTAGGAATTCCCTGGCTGTTCTATTTTTGGCTTGCCCTATAATGGTAGTGTTGTCCCAGTCAAATTCATGTTGCTTGTCGTCTGCGTGTGTGGCAACTAGGGATAGCTGGTCGTGTCGTTTCGTGGCTAGTTGATGTTCGTGGATGCGGATCGTTAGCTGTCTTCCTGTTTGTCCTATATAGTGTTTTGTGCAGTCCTTCCATGGGATTTTGTACACTACGTTAGTTTTGCTCATGTTGGGTATCGAGTCCTTCGTTCTGGTGAGTTGTTGTCTGAGTGTGGCTGTTAGTTTGTGTGCTGTTATGTGTCCTAGTGGTCTCAGTAATCTGGCTGTCAATTCAGAGATGTTCTTGATGTATGGTAGTGTGGCTAGTCCTTTGGGTTGTGGCATGTCCTCGTTCTGTGGTCTATCCCTTAGGCATCTGTTGATGACATTGCGAGGATATCCGTTTTTGGCGAATACCTTGTATAGGTGTTCCTCTTCCTCTTTTTGCAGTTCTGGTATGCTGCAATGTGTTGTGGCCCTTTTGAATAGTGTCTTGATGCAACTTCGTTTGTGTATATTGGGGTGGTTGCTTTCATAGTTCAGGACTTGATCTGTGTGTGTGGCTTTCCTGTGTACCTTTGTGATGAATTCTCCGTTTGGTGTTCTCTGTACCATCACGTCTAGGAATGGGAGTTGGTTGTCCTTTTCTTCTTTTCTCGTGAATCGAATTCCTGTTAGTGTGGAGTTGATAATCCGGTGTTTATTTCTCTATTTCCGTGTTTTTAATGATTACAAAGGTGTCATCCACGTATCTGACCCAGAGTTTGGGTTGAATTTGTGGTAGGACTGTTTGTTCTAACCTTTGCATTACTGCTTCTGCTATGAGTCCCGAGATCGGTGAGCCCATGGGTGTTCCGTTGATTTGTTCATATATCTGGTTGTTGAATGTGAAGTGTGTTGTGAGGCACAAGTCCAGTAGTTTAAGTATGCCGTCTTTGTTGATGAGTTTAACGTCCTGTTGTCTGTTATGTCTGTTCAGCAGGTTGGCTATTATTTCTCTGGCTCGGGCTTTATCAATAGAGGTGAACAGTGCCGTTACGTCGAATGAAACCATGGTTTCTTCTTTGTCTATGTTTATATTACTGATGATGTCCAATAATTCATGTGTTGATTGTATAGAGTGTCTGGATCCGCTGATGAGGTGTTTCAGTTTCTGCTGTAGTTCTTTAGCCAGTTTGTGTGATGGTGTCCCTGGTAGTGATCCTATGGGTCTGAGTGGGATGTCTGGTTTGTGCACTTTCGGTCGTCCATAGAATCTGGGGGTGTTGTTGCTTTCAGGTTTCATTCTTTGTAGGTCAGACCTGGTTATCTGTCCGTTTTTTTGTAGATTCCTCAGTGTGTTGTTTATCCTCTTGGTGAGCTGTGGGGTGGGGTCAAACTCCCTCTTTTGGTAGGACTTGGTATCTGCAAGTAGTTGTTGTGCTTTTTGGATGTACTCTGCTTTGTCCAGGATGACCGTCATTCTGCATTTGTCTGCTGGTAGTATGATTATGTTCTTATCGTTTCTTAGTGATTTTAGTGCTTCCCTCTCCTTGGTGTTGAGATTATGTGTTTGTCTTTTCCTTGTTATCATGGGTACGATACTTTGTCCCACTGTTTGTTGTGTCTCTTCTGTCAGTCCATTGTTACTGAGTGTGCATTCTAGTGCTGCTAGGAAATCTGCTATCTTGCCGTCCCTGTGGTTGTAGTTGAGTCCTTTGGCCAGTATTGTTCTTTCCGTGTCTGTGAGCTGTCTGTGGGAGAGGTTTTTTTTTAACCCAGGTGTGTGTTGTGATGTCCTCTTTGTTGTGTTTTAGTTTGGCCATTTTTTCTTTTAGTGCCGTTTTTTGCGGTGTGTAGTCCTGTTCTGTCGTATAGTGACAGCCTGTTCTTTGGTCCGGGTCCATTCTTGATGAGTGGTTGTTGAAATTAACGACTTTTGGCGCGCAATTTCTTGTCTGTATATGTGAAGTCGTTTGTGAGCGTCTGTAATCATTACCTGGATCATCCTGAATCCGTTCTGTCTGGCTGTGTGTCTGGCTGGTGGGTTGTTGACTGGCGGTCTGTATCTGACACTTGGTGGAAGGATTCGATTCTTTCGGCATTTATGCAGGAACCGGAGTTGTTCGTATGTGGCGCTTAGGCGGTTAGCGCAGGATTCCCATTTCCTGGCGTGTCTTAGCGTCTCTCGCCCATAGGTGTTCAAAGTTTGTGTGAAGATTTGTAGCTCGGGTGCTCGTTGTTGTGCTTCTGTTCGCCGACCTGGAAGTTTTTGTTGCAAACGTTTCGTCCCCTGTCTAGGTGACATCCTCAGTGCTTGGGAGCCTCCTGTGAAGCGCTTCTGTAGTGTTTCCTCCGGCATTTATAGTGGCCTGTCCCTGCCGCTTCCGGTTGTCAGTTTCAGCTGTCCGCTGTAGTGGCCGGTATATTGGGTCCAGGTCGATGTGTTTGTTGATGGAGTTTGTGGATGAGTGCCATTCTAGGAATTCCCTTGCTGTTCTATTTTTGGCTTGCCCGAAAATAGTAGTGTTGTCCCAGTCGAATTCATGTAGCTTGTCGTCGCGTGTGTGGCTTCTAGGGATAGCTGGTCGTGTCGTTTCATGGCTAGTTGATGTTCGTGGATGCGGATCGTTAGCTGTCTTCATGTTTGTCCTATATAGTGTTTTGTGCAGTCCTTCCATGGGATTTTGTACACTACAGTAGTTTTGCTCATGTGGGGTATCGGGTCCTTCGTTCTGGTGAGTTGTTTTCTGAGTGTGGCTGTTGGTTTGTGTGCTGTTATGAGTCCTAGTGGTCGCAGTAGTCTGGCTGTCAATTCAGAGATGTTCTTGATGTATGGTAGTGTGGCTAGTCCTTTGGGTTGTGGCATGTCCTCGTTCCGTGGTCTATCCCTTAGGCATCTGTTGATGACATTGCGAGGATATCCGTTTTTGGCGAATACCTTGTATAGGTGTGCCTCTTCCTCTTTTTGCAGCTCTGGTGTGCTGCAGTGTGTTGTGGCCCTTTTGAATAGTGTCTTTGTGCAACTTCGTTTGTGTATATTGGGGTGGTTGCTTTCATAGTTCAGGACTTGATCTGTGTGTGTGGCTTACCTGTGTACCTTTGTGGTGAGTTCTCCGTTAGGTGTTCTCTGTACCATCACGTCTAGGAATGGGAGTTGTTGTCCTTTTCTTCCTCTCTCGTGAATCGGATTCCTGTGAGTGTGGAGTTGATGATCCGGTGTGTTTTCTCTATTTCCGTGTTTTTAATGATAACAAAGATGTCATCCACGTATCTGACTCAGAGATTGGGTTGAATTTGTGGTAAGACTGTTTGTTCTGACTTTGCATTACTGCTTCTGCTATGAGTCTAGAGATCGGTGAGCCCATGGGTGTTCCGTTGATTTGTTCGTATATCTGGTTTTTGAATGTGAAGTGTGTTGTGAGGCACAAGTCCAGTAGTTTAAGTATGCCGTCTTTGTTGATGAGTTCAACGTCCTGTTGTTTGTTATGTCTGTTCAGCAGGTTGGCTATTGTTTCTCTGGCTCGGGCTTTGTCAATAGAGGTGAATGTTATCTGTTATCTGTTTTACAATCGGTCTTGGGCCAATTCCTGTATTGAGCCACCTTCCAAACAAAATCTCAAACGTCCTAAGATTTACTCTTCCTCTCCTTCATATACATTAACACCATTGGAAATGCGTTTGTCCATGTCACCTCCAGTTCCTCACAACATTTTGCCAATTTATTTTTAAGGGTAATTTTCTCTCTTTCCACTGCCCCACCGCTCGCTGTGTGATAGGCACAATGTTGCCTCACCTTTATTCCCAAGTAATTACTGATCTGCTGGAGGGCAATATTTACAAATGGCTTTCCATTGTCGCTGCTTAGCCTTTCAGGGATGCCCCATCTCGGAATTATTTCAGTTAGCAAAGCCTTGGCTGCCGCACTGGCATCCTGTTTAGACGTGGGAGCACTTCCGCCCCTTGGGAAGACATCAACTATTACCAGACAATGCCTTTCGCCTTCGTTGAGTGTTAGTTCAATAAAATCCGTCTGTAAATGTTCAAAGGGTCTTTGGGATTGGGGGTGTTCTGCCTGATCAATTTGTATCCACATTATTAGTGGCACATTATTCACATTATTTTTATGAGTAATGAGTAAATCCCTTTCTGTACCAGCGTGCTGAAATATTGTCGTACATCCCCACTTTTGACACATGGTCCTTACCGTGTGTTACTTTGGCATAGAAAGGGATTAAAGATCGTGGTAGACAGGGTTTCCCATTGGGACCACACCACACCCATTCCCTCATTCTGCAGGCTGCCCTTGTCCATTCACACTTCTCCTTCGATGTGGCCTGCGACTGTAACTCCCATACGTCTGCTTTGGATTACAAATATTTGACATACACATACACATGTCAAACTCATCACTTGGCGGCTGATTGGCTGCCGTCCTTGCCGCTCAGTCTCCATTTTTATTGCCTTGAGAAATTGAATTATATTTTTTCCTGTGGGCTTCACACGTACGTACAGTGATTGATTTCGGCAATCGGACTGCCTACAGGAGGTCAGAGATCAGGCCATGTTATGTGATTGGCTTTCCAGTGGAGGTCAAGAAGCCCTTGTTTTTCCACAGGAATCCAAAATTACGTACAACCCCGAATGCATATCTCCAGTCGATGTAAATATTCACTGTTCTTCCTTCGGCCAATTTACATGCCTCAATCAAGGCAATCAGCTCTGCTGTTTGCGCTAACAGATGAGAAGGAAGTGATCCCGCTTTGACTACCTCGTGGGTAGTTGCTACAACATGCCAGACACTGGCCTATCTCTTTGCTTCTGAATGCTGACCTATACACAATAAAATGCCGTATCCAGATTCTAAATTGGTGAATCCTACACCTCTGGTCTCGGGCTTCAAATGTCATTAATTACAGCGACACTGTCATGTGGGTCTCCGTCTCCTTCTGTGTGGAGAAGACAAGCAGCATTAAGTACGTTACATCGCTTTATTGTCATGTTAGGCTTCTCCAATAGCATAGCATTGTATGTGAACCAACGTGCTGCCGACATGTGTGCTGTGTTTTGCTCAGAAAGCAGTAAGGATACTGCATGTGGAACCAGTCGGTTTAATTCAACAAAGCGGGCTATGTCCCTGGAAGCTACAACAGCCTTTTCAAATGCAGGCATGACACGGAGGCATTTATGCAATCCTGCCGTTACGGGATCTACGTTGAGGTGAAAAATAAGCTACTGGCCTCAATTTTCCACACGTAATTCTGCATCAGCACAGATGTCATGCAGGCACTCTTCTCATCCACTGTTTGTACAAAAGGCTTGTTTGGATTTGGAATCCCAGTGTCGGTGTAGTTTGGAGTGCCATTTCAATTCAACAAAAGTATCTCGGCCTCAGGGGTCACTGCAACGGACTCTAGCTCTGCAAAACTGAACCATGAGCTATGTCACTTTTGGGCGCCTAAAGGGTTGCGTAATGCGGGTTAAACATTCTAAGTAGGATCGCATGACCAAAAAGGAGAGCAATTGTTTCTTCATGTGAGGCTTTGAATTTTGCTGGTTTGCTTGAACTCTGTCTTGACCAATGACCTTTTCTTGTTCAGATATTAAGTGACCTAAGAACTTCAACTGTTGTTCCACAAGTTGTAGTTTTGCGAGACTCGATGGCAGAGCATCGCAAGCCTACCTTTCTCAAATTGTTTCTCTGTTGATGCTGCGATTAAGCATTCGTTTACATACTGCAAAAGCGCTGACCCCCCCCCCCCCCCCCCCCCCCCCCCAGTTAAAGCAAGAGTCTCCAGACTCCTGTGTAGAGCCTCGTTAATTATGGTGGGGACTCACAGTAATCTTGAAAATGTCACGTGAAAGTATACTATTGGCCTTTGAATGGAAAAGTGAATCAGAATTGACTGTCGGCGTGTAACGGTACACAAAACAAGGCATTTGCTAAATCCACAATAGAGAGCCATTTACATACGGTGGAATTTGAGCCAATATTATATAGGGGTTGGGAACATTTGGGGTGTGCGGAACAACAGCCTTCTTGATAACCTGCAGGTCATGAACAAACCTCCATTCCCCCGATTCACCTGGAATGTTTTCCTTTTTGAACAAAAAAATGGGTGTTCTCACCAGTGATTATTCACGGGGGATTATCACTCCAGCCTATAAGAGAGATTCAAAGACTGGGGTAATTCCTTGCACAGCCTCGGGTTTTAACGGCTCTTTTGCTTTGCAAGGACGATACTCAGACTTCGGGATTATTCTTAAGGGTTCGTATGAGCCCCACATCGTGTTTGCCTTTTGCCCTGAAATCAGTTGGGACCCTTCTTAATCTTGGGTACGAGACATCTACCATAGGTAAACACCAGACGACACTTCTGGCGGGAATTCGAGGACTGCCCTGTCTGCCTGAGTTAGCCAATTTAGTTTCTTCCTATACGTCCTTATAACTGCATTGAAGCAGATACCTGCACCGACCCTGAAGATACAATCTTTCGTTTTTTGTGCCTGTCATACCCATGATCCCAAATTCTGACACCTGTCTCTGGATGCCTTCGCCAATGGTCCGTGAGGAAAAGAGCCTTCCACATCAACAAAACAGGGTCTACTTACCGTCACAGATACTTAAAAAAGTTGAAAGTGACAGCACATCTGTGATCATTCCAATAAAATTGGCACAATAACAACTGATCTGGTTTAACCAATCTCCTGAACCAATCCTTCTCTTATGATTCGTCAGGACCATCGCGGTGTATGTGGGCTGTGCAGTGCAGCATATCTACAGCAAGAAAATCGGTGTTAATGGGATTAACATGGCTACTTGTTTCCTGGGTGAGTGAATCGCTCACGGAACCTATCGCTCTGACATGCATCAGGGGTCGTGATTCGTATTTTCCAGCCTACACTGGTAAATCTTATTTTTGTATTACCTGCAAGCCCGTCGGGGTACTGCGCAAATCCGAACCCAGTCTCACTATGAGATCCTGAGACATCAGATTGAAAGAAAAGAATTCCGATAACAGAAATGTTTCCTCATTCCTGGTTTCGCACAATAGGGGTGCGGTAAATCTCTCTCGTGTCACGACTCCTGACGCACCCATTAAGTTCAGGAAGCTTCCATTCATTTTTATTTGCGTCGACTCTGAACTGCGTTCATTAATGAACTGAATATGTTGCCCTTGTATCTTCCAAAAAGATAAGAGGTGCACCTTCCACATATAACATAGATGTTAGCATTGACTTATATGCATCATCGTTTGTACTGAAAATATAGTTCACGCTTTGCAAACTCAGTGCTCAGTATAGACGTGGGAAGTGTTTCAGTGCCCATAAGGTTAGTAGTAGAGATGAGCATAAGCGAGTATTCATTGCCAAGCATTAAGCAAAGAGGCTTACTTGTAACTTTGGGGCTGCCCACCTCCACCTCAGCCTTCCTCCATTAGTCACCCTGCTGCCCAGCCTCCAGGGCCGATTGAGGCTGCCTGGGCGTGCACTGCCTCACTCAGTGGTCCATTGCTCTGCAAACAAAGCACCGGCAGATTTACCTCTGTCAGCTCTTCTTTTCACGCAGCACCTCCTTCCAACGGCTGGGCGACCATTTGCATCATAGTAAGCTGAGCTTTATGTGTTTGCTGTTTCATGTTTAATGTCCGTTTTTCCTTCTCTTGGGCCAGAAGTTTTTCAGCATGTAGCGCGTTCCATCAAATTCAGGTTTCCCCTGTCCCAGGTAATACATTGGCAAGACACCTCATGTAATGGGCGCCTGATAGCTTTCAAATATTCCCTTTAAAGTACAATTCGGTTCTTCTTATGAACACTTCAATGTCAGTGGCCTGAAAGATTCGAGTTCCTTTCCAGATATGGAGTTGTTTTTTTTCTAATTCCTTGGCTGTGGATATGGTAGTTTGCTGGCCTTGTAAGTCTGCTATTAGTTCGGTTTACATATACATAGATTTTCTTTCTGTCTGCAACACTTGCCCTCTGCAAAGTCAGGCCCTTACTTTTTTTGTTTCCCTGTGCTTTTGTTGGTTTCAAAAGAAATGTTAATTTTCCATTGCAATGGACATCACATTATTTTCACAGGTCGGTGCAACATCGAGGGCCGAAGTGTCTGTACTGCACTGTAACGTTCTATGTTGTAAGATACATTTCCTGCTGGTTTCCGATGTCTCTCTTCACTGTGGAAACTTCCAGACACATCTTCCAGTGATTTGTCAGCACTTCATTCAATCCAGAAAACTAGTTCCTGCTGAGAATGTGATCTCTCTACAATGGAGAGAGGAAAACAGAGTCGGTGACAAAGCTGAGATCACTTTGGTTCTGTCCAGAATCAACAAAAATTACCCCGGTCTTCCAGTGTCCTGTCACTTTAACATTGCATTGTATACCCAAGCCATCATACCAGTCTCTGGTCTCCTGCAGTTCTTCAAGGCACAGTGCAAGCTGGAAGATCGGCAACTCATTTTCTACTGAAAGACCATGCAGATTTCAGGACCCAACATCAATAATTTTGGATCCTGTCCGCCCTCTTCCACATTTTTCACCCAGCCACACATCCCATCAGTTACGAACACGAATCATTGGACTCGAAGCGTTAGCTGTCCTTTCTCATCATAGTTGGACAAGACATATAAGTGCTGTGTGAGCTATAATGGTACAGAATGGCGTGGCGGGGCAGGAGCGGTATTAAGAATGGCCTACTTCTGCTCCTTTCTGCTTGCGTCTTTTCTGGCCCAGGTTTTTAAACAAACACATTGAGAACAATGTGAACCTACACCAATTAATATTTTCTGTCTCACCTCCACTTCGCTACCCTCCAAGCTGGAATAGATAGCTCCTGTTTCAGCTTTAGGTCAGACAGTGGAGGATTCTCACAAGTTCTCTGTCAGGATGAACATCCCTTCACATAGGTTTCCAAGTGGACACATGGAGCCAGCGATTACATGGATGCTGGGGATTCCGTGACAGATTTCCCTTCTGCTGGGCTCGAATTCTGGGCAAGGTAATGAACGTGAATTTCTGACATTTTGAAACTTACTCTGGATCCTTGCGACTTTACTAATTAAACTAAAATTCAATTTTCCCTTTGCATAACATGATTAATTTTTCATTATTTATTAAAAAAAAATATGCCACGTGCCCTTGGATGTCGTAATGCAGAAGATTGTTGACGTTGTGTACAGCGTGGGTCATTGTGCCGTATGAACATTCCAAAGGATGCTGGTGAAGTACCAGTGAATCGAAGTCTCTGACGAATTGATACCGATAGAAGGAATATCCCAGTACAGTGTCGACCTAACATTGCCTGTGATCAACTCAGGAAGCCACGGTAAACGAACACAGAATTTAATTATGCCTATTTTTCACCACATTTTACTATGTCATTTTCCTGAACCTGATGCTCCATAATCGATTATCCATCATCAGTATAACCTCCTCTGCGCTGTGTTTCATTTCAGATCTTCAGCAAAAAAGGAGGAATTGGTTTGAGGGGCCCAGTGGTAAGATCAGTAGCCATTGGTGATCAGTACACGGCAGCTCCAGTGGTGCAATTCGTCAGTTTGATGTAATTGCACGACAGACTGGAAGTGAGTAACGTGCCGAAGTTGCACATTCGGTTCTCGCCAGGTGTTGGATTTACTGATAGTGACCAGAAATGATTGCAACTTCAAGCTGAAGAACAGTTAAAACACCGAATGTTACACCGCAATAAAGTTCATTTTGGACCTGAAAGTTGTTGAGTCTACGAATGTTGAAGGCAAGGCGTTCAGCACCCTTTCTACTCACTGATAAAGAAACCTACCTCGGTATCTATCACCCTCAATTTACATCGATGTGCCCTTGTGCCAAAATTACCATTTGAAGAAAAATGTCTTCACTGTCCACCTTATGGCAACCTCTGATCATCTTCTATGTCTCTCTAAATTCACCCCTCAAACTTCTTGTCGCTATCAAAAACCGCCTCAAGTCCCTCAACCTTTCCTCGTAAGACCATCTCTCCACAGAAGGCAACATCCTAGAAAATGTCCTCTGCACCCTTTCCAATGCTTTCACATCCATCGTATAATGTGGTTACCAGAAATGCACGCAACTCTACGAGTGCGGCCACACCAGTAAAGTTCTGGAGCTGCAAAGTGATAATTTCGCTCTGAAACTGAATCACTCTCCCAAGAAAAACTAACACACCATACTCCTTGCAAACAAACCTGTCAACGTGGGTGGTAACTGTCCGAGTGTTATATACATGGGCACCGAGATCGCTCTGCACATCGACACTTCCAAGAATATTACAATCAGCCAAGAACTCTTTATTCTTGTTGTTCCTCCGAAGTAAATTATCTCACACTTTTCCACATTAAAATCCATTTGCCACTTCTGAGGTCAGCTCGGCAGATTATCCATGCCCCTCTGTAACCGTCAGCAGATATTGGCACTATTAACAACATCGTCGATCTTAATGCCATCTGCAAATTTACGAATCCATCATTTCATGCCCTAATCCAGGTCATTAATAAAAATGACAAACAACAGCGGAAACAAAAAGGAACCTTGTCGTACACCATCAGATACTGAACTCCAGGATTATCATTTCCCATGAACTGCCACATTCTGTCTTCTTTCAGCGAGCCAATTTCTGATCCAAACAGCGAAATTACACTCAATCCCATGGCTCTGTATTTCATGCAACAGCCGACAGTGCCTTACTGAAAACCATATCCACCACATCAACCACTTTACTCTCATCCACCTGTTTGCTCACCTTCTCAAAGACCTCATTGAGGTTTGTGAGGCACAACCTGGTATTCATAAAATCGTACTCACTATCCCGAATCAACTTCTTCCTTTTTTGATGATCATAATTCCTATCTCTCATAATCTGTTCCAAAACGTTAGCTGCAAGAAAGCTAAGGATCACTGTTCTATAATTACCAGAATTGTCTCTACTCCCCTTCGTGAAGAAGGGGACAATATTTGCTAAACTCGGGTCTTCTCGCACTAATGACATAAACACTGACGCAATAAAGCTTACAGTCAAACGTTCTGCAATCTCCTCCCACGATTCGCAGAGAATCCTCGGATACATCCCATCAAGTCCAGGGGACAAACCTATTTTTAGACTTTCATGAATTGCTAACAACTCCTCTTTATGAATGTCAATTTCGTTTATTCTAATAGGTTGCATCTCAATACTCACTTCGACAACATTGTCTTTTTCATTTTTGATATGATAAAAAAAATACATTCAGCGTCTCTGCTATCCTTGGACACCGCTGACAACTTCGTACCTCTGTCCTTGACAGGCCATAATCATATGCTAGACATTCTTTTATTCTTGAACTATCAATTGAAAGCTTCAGGATTCTTCCTGCCAGACAAAGACTTCTCATGCCTCCTCTTTGCTCGAAGTAGCTCTCTCTTTAGGCCCTTCCTGGTTAGCTTTTAATTCCCAAGCGTCCTACCTTAGCCTTCATACGTCATGTTTACATATGCCTCCTTCTCCTTCTTCGCAAGAGATTCAACTTTTTCAGGAAACCCAGCTCCCTGTGTCGACCTCATATTCCCTGCATGATACATACATACTTACCAAGGAAATGCAGTAGCTTTTCCCTGAACAAACTCCATATTGCAGGTGTGCACAACCCTTGAAGTTACTTTCTACATGCGATGCATCTTAACTCATGCCTAATCGCATCATAATGGCCTTTCTCCCCGCGATACCTCATGCTCTGCAATAAATACCTATTCCTATCCATCACTAAATAAACATAACCGAATTGCGGTCACTATCAACAAAGTGCTCACTTACCTCCAAAGAAAACAGCTGGCTGAGTTCATTACCCATAAGCAAGTCCAATGTGGCTTTGCTTCTTGTTGGCCTGTCTACATGCAGCGTCAGGAAACCCTCCTGCACACATTGGACAAAAACTGATCGATCTGAGGTGCTGAACCGATAACATTTCCAATCAATATTTGGAAAGTTAATGCTCCCCAGAAACAACTACCCTGTCACATTTGTTCCTCTCCAGAATCATCTTTGCAATCTTTTCCTCCATAAATCTAGAACATTTTTGTGGTGACCTCTCCATTTCTGATTCTAATCACAGTCCATTCTACCTCAGCAGATTCAGTCTCGTCCTCACCAATATCCTTTTTGCTACCAACATACTGTCATTGACGAATAATGCCACATCTCCCCCTCTGAAACGACCCTGCCGTTCTGACTGAAAAGTCGAAACTGAGGTACCAGGAACAACCATTCTCTTCAGTCCTCCATTCATGTCTCTGAAATGGCCACAACATCGAAGTCCCAGGTAACAATACATGGCACCTACCCTATCCCAGATGCTTCCGGCGTTGAAGCAAACACACTTCAAGCCACCTTCATCCTTGCCAGTACACTCTTGTAAACCTGAAACGCTATTTATGACAAAACCACTCACAACCACCTGCAAACTGGAGCTACAATTCAGCTTCCCACTCCGCGGCTGAATTCGTTCAAACCCTCATGAAGAGCTTTGGCAAATTATCCCCTCAGGGTATTGGTACTCTTCTAGTTCAGGTGAAGACCATCCTGTTTGTAAAGGTTCATCGACTCCAGTATGATTCCCAACTATCCAGGTATGGGAATCTCTCCCTCCTGCACCATCCTTGCAACAACTTTTTCAAATGCTCTCTCCCTACACTTCACCTCACTACGACGTAGAATGGGCAACAAATCAGATAGAACTCTGTTTGTTCTAGATTTAAGATGTCACCCTCGATCCCTGAAATTCTGCCATACATCCACATCACTTTTATGACCGATGTTGTTAGTGCATATGTGGACAATGACTTGGGGTTGCCCACCCTCTCCCTTAAGGATCCTGAAAACACGACGCGAGACATCACAAACCCTGGTAGCTGGGAGACAACACAGCAATCACGAGTCTTCCCTATTTCCACAGAATCTCAATATGTTCCCATCAATATGGAGTCCCCAATAACAAATGCTCTCCTCCTCTCTCCCCCACCTTTCTGAGAAAAAGGGTCAAACTCTGTGCCAAAGACCTATACCCAATGGCTTTCCCCTCGTAAGTCATCCCGCCCAAAAATAACAAATATGGTATGCATGTAACTGAGGGGCACGGCCACAGCAGATGCCTGCACTGTCTGCCTGTCAGCGTTTCGGCTCCCGACTGTATCCCATCTATCTATTTCTTGTACCCGAAGTGTTACTGCCCCCTATAACTTCGCTCAATTCCACTCAGACATCAATCTACAGTTCCCGAACGCAGTTGCCAAGGAGCTGGAGTTGGGTGCACTTCCCGCAGATGTGGATATCTGCGACATTATTGAACACCCTTACCTGTCACATTCTACAGAAAGAAATTTCAAATGTCCGGCAATCTCTTCCTAATATTGTCCACATACACACACTCACATATATATATGTGCGAACATCTATACATGTATATAAAAATGCATGTGCACTTGCATGTATGCGTGTGCGCATATATATTTGAAAGTTGCAAAAGAAAGTTGAATGAAATGGCATTTAGTTTTTTTTTAATGATTTTGTGGAATATTCTGTCGTTAGGAAAAACCTCAGTTACTTACAACCAGCAGAAATGCTCCATGAGTAAATATCCATCTCTCAATAGAGATACAGAGGTGACATTAGAAGATGTTGACGTTTCTCATATCGCTGATCCTGTGCTGTGTTAAATTCTGGAAAGGATGTTTAGTTCGCTTCATGTTACTTATTTTGTTGCAACCTCGCACAGGCCATTAAAACAATCCAAAGATTATTAGATTTATCTGATTGGACAATGTTGCCGGCAAAACTGGAACCGAAATGATAAAGATGTTTGAAGTACTGCTTTAAATATTATAGGATTCAAACAGGAACATTTTTCGAGTCTTGTCACTGGATAATTTGGGGGGAGAGGGTGAGCAGCAAATGGTCTCACTCTCTTTTCTGTGATTGCAGCCAAATGTCCAAGGCAATAGATGAAAAGAAAATGGTGCATTCCATCGACAGGTCAGTTCCCACTCACTATAGTATAATTTCGCTTTGATTGTCGCCATCGTATAAAGGGTTAGGTGAGTGAGGAGATCGGGATTCTGGTAGTAAGCTGAGACATTGCGATAATTAATTCCACACTTTTGGCATCACTTTATATCATAAACCAATTATGCAGCGGACTGAGCTTACCGACTTCCCTTTAATGCTGAGCTAACAGAAACAGCTCAGTTATTTTACAATTTATGAAAGTTCACGTAGAACAAGCTGCTAAACCTTTCTTCACAACCAGCACTTTCTACACTTAGTCGTACTCAGTTGGAGGTGATATGTGGTATATTTCCAATTAACGTTAACCAATTAGAAATTGTGCACCTAACACTTACCCGGCTCGGCCGACCAGACTCCCTGTCTTGGTGAAATTCACTCATTATGTTTCTGCACGCATTTTTACAAATACTTTAGAATCAGCGTCTGACACATTTTTCCCGAAAAATAATCATTTTCGATTTCAATTACTGTAGAATGAAAAAAAAAGTGCTCCAAACTTTTCCTTTTCATTCATGGCTGGTTTTGAAGTTCGAAAGTTTAGTTATAGATCCACCTGAATGAAGGATTTTCCCTCCTGTTTACTCTTATCAAATTCACATCATCAGGGAAACTTCCATATGGACGCAACTCAGTTTTACCTGGTTTCACGCCACACGAAACCTAGCCTTGTCTTTTCTAATGGCGTTATGCCCCAGTATTTTGTTGGCTTCCTCTCCATTCTTTTTTGTTTCCCAGTAGACGCTGTCCATTCTTCCTGATGTCTTTTGATTCCAGTCATCGGCATCCATGTCTTTTATCACCTCTTTTATATCCCAGGGAAGTCCATCTTGAGAAAGAATGCTGTTCCAATGCAACACATGAAAAGCCGCTCGAATGGTGTCCTGTCATTACCAGTATAGGGAAGATGGGAGCTAGTTCAGTCACAAGTGAATCGGTTGATTGTCACACAATGGATCAACCACTGACTGGGAAATGACTGTTTTTCTTCACTTTTCTCCCCTCTCTGAACATGTGCTAAAACAACACAGTAAGGTATCATAGAATGCCGACAGGTAAGAAACTGGCCATTTGATGCAACAAATTCACACCGATCCTCCAGGGATTAACCCTCACAGAACAATTCCTTACCTTATTAATCTTCATTTGTTCCTGAACAAGGCACCGAACTGACAGTCGACCCATTTGGATTCATGCCATGTCTCAGGCTCTGTGAGGCAGCAGTGCTAACCTTGCGACCCTGCAGCAATATTTCAAGGCACATGCGGACGCGTGTAAAATGCGTTTCCTGTCAAAGATGCTCCGATTGTGTTGTTGTCCTTATCAGGAACAATAATCCTGCTTCCCTGACCAGGCATTGAAACCAAACCACAGCGGTGATAGTGCTAAATTGTAACCACTAGCTGACATTTAGGACGGCAGGTGCAATTGCATCTTCTCTTAACAGCATAGTTTTTTTTTCCAGCGATGAGACGTTTCTTCCAAAATACTATACGTGACACCGAGCTTTTACAGCACAGAATAATGCATTATGTTATTGCCAGTCCATCAACATCCATCCATTCTCATTTCCAGCTTCCAGTAGCCCGCAGCCTGACTTCTGAAGTGTTCATCTCAAAGAAACGTTCCCTGCAAAGGTTTAATCTCAAATGAAGAAGCGAATGCGACTGACGTCAGATTCCATTAAATTTGATCATGAGCTGCGGGAGAACTGAACCGCATTTTCAACCAAAGAGGGAAATATACAGACACATCTTGTGAGAATGACAAAGGCCTTAGGAGAGGCTAGCGCACAGATCATGTTAACCCGAAGCATGCTCCAAGACGGATGGTCAACAGCGAAGAGGCGGTCCTACAGGGCCAAACTGGATATAATGATCCTCAAATCAATCAGAGAAAATCACGGTTGCGCTGGGGGGGGGGGGGGGAGAGGGGGGCGGGGGGGGGGGTGCTGATCAATCAGAGAATGTCGTTGGGCTAAACTAACCTATCTGGAGATTCCATACCTCAAACTCAATCAAAGGTCGCTGGAAACCTTCTTCCAGTTCAAAAGACAATTGTTAATGATGACTCCGTTCACTTTCGTGCAGGTGAAAGTGAGAACTGCAGATGCTGGAGATCAGAGTCAGGACGTGACTGGTGCTGGAAAAGCACAGCAGATCAGGCAGCATCCGAGGAGCAGGAAAACCTAGGTGTCGGGCAGGAGCCTTTCATCAGTAAACTTTCACACAGCCAATTTATGATCAATATTGCGAATTTTCCGTATATTCGTTCATCCCCAGGTTTCACTCAGAGCAGTCTCACAGAACTTTTGCCAACTTTTTTTGTCAATCTATGTTAACCCGATCGTTTTGGATTATCATCATCAAAACTTCTTACCTCATCAAAAAAATTCGGGAGACAATTCACCACATTTTCTTAGAACAATACTATCTGAGCTTTCCTGAATGAAACCCATATTTCTTCAGGTGACACTTCATTTTGTCTGGTATGAGAGTTTCTAACATGTTTCATACATCTTTAATCGGCTGTCCTGTCAGCACCGAATTAATTGACCAATAGTTTCAATGGCAAACTAAGAAGGTGCATCCCTTTGAAAGACGAATAAATGTGTCTGAATGAGTTGTGAATGAGACATTAGTTCTTGTGTATACAAAATTAAGATAATCAGCTTGTGATGGCGTTCACCTCTACCACACTTTCAGAAGCTGCCACACAGGCTGAGTATTTCCAGTGTTTTCTGCTTTTATACATACATATCAGATTGCTAGTATTTTGCTTCTGCACTTGTTCTTGGAACTAAATGGATGAAAAGTTATGGGTAGAAAGCAGGAGCAGTCATAAGACTCCCAGCTCTGCCTCTTCTTTTGTAGTCTTGTGAAAACACTAACTGGCTTTAATATTGGTGTTTAACAATAATCTAAGGGTTTACAAGGTACTGTTTCTGCCCAAGTATTGAATAAAAAAAATCAGATTAATTTTTATCAATTTCACAATTTATGTGTGTATGTGCACGTCATAATTATACTTTTAAAGATATTGCAGCATTTCATATTGGTAACAATAATTGTTAACGATTTGCAGGCTATGGCTGTGAGAGCACGGAATCCTAATGACGAGACTTCCAGGGATGATCACTGTTTCTTCACGCTGGACACTGTCAGATTCGGCATCTCTTTCTTCCATTCTTCTGCACATGATCCAGTCAGCTCTGTTTCGGTTTTGTTACGACTGGTTCCTCATACACGGGCTGTTGAATCTTCTGTTAATTTGCAGTTTCAAATGCATGAGAACCCTTCTCTCAGAGCACACCCTACTGTCTCCGGAGCTCTGTACTGCTTAGATCGGGGAGGAACACGGGCACTGGATTGGCCAATGGCTGCCTTTTATTTCAATAACTAGACTCTGGAGTTGAAATCTGAAATGGGACAAAATATAACAATTGGGTGAATCCCCACTTTCTGGTTGATATCTCCTGAGGTTTCACTCAGTCCCGGTAGAACGTGTCTGAATGTCTCTCTTTGTGGGTGAAAATGAGGTTCAGATCACTGAAGGGTATGAATGCAAGTTATCCATTTTAAACTTCAGTCGCATTAATTGCAAAACCTGACAGGATAATAACATTGAGACGACTACTTGAAACATCTGAGACACAAGGGTACAGGTCAAGTGCTGGAAATTTGGATGATGGGCCTCTTTCCGTTCTGAAAACTCGATAACTCGCTCAAACCTATCTCCCGATATTTAAAATGCCAAACGCTATGGCATTAAGAAGCAGTCCAACGACTCCGGAGGCAGCATTGCTGGTGTAAAGGTAAGGAATCGGTATTTTCTTCGCTGTAGCCAGAGTTGGATCCTGGTCAGGGCATCGGGTTTTATTGTTTTTGAAAGTGACAACAGCAAGAGCAGAACAACTGTGATGGGAATAATTTCAATGTCTCGGATCAGTTCATGCCTCAAGGACATCTGACTGAATGTCCCTGCTCCTTCAAGAGGGGAATGTGCCCTGACTTTCTCTGCTCAGTTGGTCGGTTCATCCTTCATTCCCCTCCCAAAGAGTTTCTACAGAATCACAGAGTTGAAACTGGGCTCTGTTTAATTGTTTCCTTTTCACTCCCGGGTGTTGCAGGGATTGGGTTGGTTTGAAAATAATAAGGCGCCCAGGACAAACGTGCGAAACTATTTTATCTTTCCCACTTCTGACAGCGCTGTGATATTGACTCTGGTGTTCTCGGTCAAATTCATTGACTGGATACATTAACTGGCACATTAGGAAGGCCACGAATAACCCCAACACAATGAAAGTCTTTCAAATCTTTTGGCTGCAAAGTATTCAGAACTGGTCATTTTTGAGAGATGCTTAGGAAAACCAACTTAAAGAACATGAACAACTTGCAATGCAAGATGCTTGTAATGAATAAGTCAATTATTTTGAACTATTCGATGAAATTGTGCTGATCATTTTTGTACTTTTTCAAACCACACCGACTTCCTGTTAAATAACTATTCTGTTAAACATTTTTTGCGATATAATCGATTGAAATATTGCCGACAGTAAACGTTGGCAGTTGATAATACCTAAAAGTGGACAATAGATTGAAGGTGGACATGGTTTTATATCAATAGTACAGACATCCCAGCATTGCAAACGTTCTGGTACAGACAAAAGTTGTGGAATTGATAAGGAAATATTCTAGTTCCTACAGATAAGGTATTTTCAAGCACATCTCGGCTTCAGGACAATGGATGTGTAAGTGTAATAAAAACTGGAAAAGCTGTCGACAACGAAGAGTTAAATGAACAATCCCCAGAATTGCAAACAAGTATGTTTCCCATTACACCACTGAGTCTAGCGCATGCTGCAGAGATGTGTAGCTATCACGGACAGGAGCAATAATTTTAACGGTCACAAGGTAATCAACCAGCAAAGATAATCGACTTCACTGCTTCACGCCAATATTGTGAAGTGGATAATTTCGCAATGAAAACACGTTTGTTTTTGTGAAGTATTCATTCATCCTATGTTGGCACAGCCATTCAGTGGGATTACCGCTGATCTAATAAATCTTAACTCCACTTTCCTGCTTTTCCTCGATAACTCGAAGTAAACTTGAGCCGAATAACAAAACTGTACATTCTCATTAATTTTGGGAGTTTCAAAATGTTTTAGTGACTTGCGTGAGTGTCGTTGTATTTGAATAAAATGAAATTAATTTATAAGCCATTCGTTCAAATTAATCTACTGCATGTCAGCCATACAGGAAAGGTTAGTAAGCTATAACATTGCAACGTTTTCTCTCTACTCAGGTCGCTCGGCTGGAGTTGAATATTTGCACAATTCCTTTTATACTTGGAACATTTCCCTGGAATACATACTTCTATCTTCCACTAATATGAGTCGTCCCGAAATCTATTTTGAATTCAGATTAAAACCGCCGAATATCATTTCAACCAGCCTGATGTCCTAACTCCCCCTGGTCATTGTTAATTTAACCTGCATGAAATGAAGTTGGAGCTCCCAGCTTGATGTTCGAAAGCTCTCTGCTCCATGTTAATAGAAATTGTTTTAGGTGACTTTGGAGGTGCCAGCCTGATGTTTCAATGCTTCCTGCTCCATGTCAATAGAAGCTGCTGCACGTGAGGTTGGAACTTACAGCCTCGTCAAATACAGTTTGCTCCACTAGATCCACAGAGTAGCACATTGCGCTCTATTCTATCCCCATTTCCTGATGGATATTCGTGGCTGCAACAATCTGAATCGGGGCCTGGTAACTGATATTGTTTGATCGTTGGCAGCAGAAGTTATTTCCACATGTGAGGAAACTCGTGAAGTAAATTTCATTGAGCTACATGACTATTGATACATGCATTTCGACAATATCCCATGCTATCCTCTCAGCCTTAGATATTTTGTGTACATCCGTCAATCTCAATCTTCAACACACTCAATAATGGAAACTCCAGAGCTTCTGGAAAAAATTAAATTAAAATTTCAGCCCATTCTGTGTTCCTACATCTCAGTCCAGACATCTTGTATTTGTGATGCTGTTTCTGACATATCCTCTGCCCCTGAAATTGTTGGGGATTTTGTTTTAAAAGTGCATTGGTTTGCGTGATACTGTGTTAGTATTCAGTGGTCAATACTATGTCTTGTAGCTGCATCAGTACGTTTCGAATTCGAATCATTGTACGCACTATTTCCCCCATTTTACGCAGTGTGACATGTACCAAATCACGCAGCATACAATTAATTGTTTGCACTTAAAAATATTGTCCAAGGTGATGTTTTTGATCCTTCTGACCCTGCTTTCTCACATCTCTGCATGTTATATTTAAGGATTCGAAACCACCCATTGTCGTTAATCACTAACCACCCACAAACACGAACCTTCCTTGATATCTCCCTTCCACCTACCCTCAGACACTGCGCAATCTAACACTTAATTACATATTGTCACCATTCAGTCAATGCTGCTGCTGCTGTTGTTCACAATCTCACGACTGGGAACTTTAAACCAATCGATCATCTTCAAGACTGCGGTTGTGAGATCAAAACTCACGTCACAACTTTAACTGACATGGTCCAGAGATTCTTGGATCATCAGGATCAGGAGAAGATAAGGGTTAGGTGAATTGGCCATGCTAAAATTCCTATCGTGTTCAGGGATGTGCAAGTTAGGTGCATTACATAGGGGTAAATATGAGATAATAGGGTCGGGCAATCGGAGTGGTTGATTTTCTCTTCGGAGAGTCAGTGTGGACTTGTTGAGCAAACTGTCTGTTTCAGCATTGCAGGAATTCTATGAAAACGACACAAGATAGTATTTATTTCATTTGTTCCATTTATTTCATTTGTTCCTTCGGCTCCAGATGGACTATTGCGTGCAGTCTGCAATTCAACTTACAAAGGAGATGTGATAGCAGTGGAAATGGTTTAGAAGAGATTTATTAGGATATTGTCTGGACTGAAGAGTTTCATTTTAAAGAGAAATTGTTCTGCTGATTTTCTCAGATCAGATGGGATGGAAGAACACAAGATTGAGACGTATGAAATAACAAGGAATATGGAGATGGTGAACTAAAAGAAACGTTTCATCTTGAGATCAGTCACCAGGTAGACAGAAATTTAAGTTAAGAGACAGAAAGATTTGAGTATGTGTTTGGAAAAACCTTTTCAGCCAGCGGGTGTTTGTAATCTGGAACTGACAGTGAGGGTGAGAACCCTCATCACTTGAAGAACTATTCACATGTTAATTACTGATGCCATCACATGTCTATGGGCCAAGTGGTATAAAAAGGAGTTAGGATAGTGAAACGGTTGTTATTACCCAATCCCGACATAGAGGCTGAGGGGCTTCTTTTTTCACAGTAGTACTGGTAGTAAATCCGCCTGTCACCGCGTCAATCCGAAGTTCAGTTACCATCGGGAAAATTGCATGCCTTTTCAGGCAGATCTGTCGTTAACGGTGTTCTGTCTCGGCGCCAGGAAACGAGTTTGATTCCAGTCTGGAGTGACTGATCATGTGGAGTTTGCACGTTCTCCCACATGGGTTTCCTTCGGCTGCTTCAGTTTGTTCACACAGTCCAATGATGAGCATGTTAGTTAGGTGGTAAATCAAAGCTGAAAGAGATGGAAGTGCTGTAAATCAAAGACAAAATTAGGGATTAAAGAATCAGATACTTCGGAGTTACGGTTTCGAATCGAGTGAACCTTCTGCAAAACAATTCTTGACTGAAGCGTTGACGCTAATTTGTTTTAACTGATACTGTCAGGTTTGTTGTGCTTTTCTTATAAGTTATGCTTTTGTAGTTGGATAGTAAGTGCGGGTTTCAATGAAAGGGTAGGGGAGTGTGAAGCACTTCGGCGGCGCGGTGCAGATTCAATGGGCCGAACGGTCTTTGTCTGCATTGTAGGGGGTTCTGTCAAGTCTGACCCTCTGGGGATTTGTCGTTTCCTTTTTCTTATTGTTTTAACAACTCTCCGAAAATGTGACTTGCAGATCTTCACACAATATTCTAGCTTTTGCCAAATGAACAAATGAAATACGTTTCAGAATTGGAATTTGTCCACTCCGTGCCCAAGTGTGGGTTATTAATGCATGTCCTTCCATTACCAATGGGACATGTCACTGGAAGGACGTTGTTGTCTGATTCAGCGTGGGGAAGGAATGCAGTTCCAGGGAAGATAAACTGTCATTGATTATGTAAACACATTTCTACTTCAGTTGAAATGCAAATCATTTCATAGTCTTTTTCCGGGTTGAACTTCTTTCTGGAATCAGGAAGCAGAGGAAGATGTACATTCTATTCGACATTCCCCAATATCCAACTCCACTGAATCGCACACCTTTCCAGCACAATGCAGGACATTTTCTCTCGTGATCCAGTACATCTTGCAGCTCAGCAACTGCCCACACAGCACCATTCTGTGAAATCACATAATATGCGGCTTTACCACTTGGAAGGACTCCACTTGCAGTTGTGCTTACAGTTTTTTTTCACAGAACTTTGGAAGGATATAGAAGCTCTGGAAATCGTTTAAAGTAGATTTACTAGTATGTTGGCTGGTGTGGAGCATAGGTCTTTGGAGCAAAGTCTGAGGAAATGGAAGCGGTTTCGTTGGAAAGAAAAAGGTGACTTAATCGAGACTTACATGATAATCAGAGGGTTACATAGAGTGGACAGTGAGAGCCTTTTTCCTCAGTAGGTGCAGGCCAACACGAGAGCCATAGCAATAAATTGAGGGACGATAGATATACGGACGATAGATATACGAACAATAACAGTGTTAACTTCTTCACTCAGAATGTAGTCCGGGCGTGTATCAGTCTGCTTGCAACAGTCGTAGGCTCGTCGATGTTAAGTGCATTTAAATGGGCATTGGACATGCATATGGATAATAATGGAATAGTGAAGGATAGATGGGCATCACACTCTTTTTACAGGTCAGTGCAACATCGGGTGCCGAAGAGCGTGCATTTCGCTGTAACGTTCTATGTTCTAAGCTATAATACTTATTGGTTTACGATATCTCTACTCACTGAATTCGTTTCCAGACACATCTTGCAGTGATTTATCTGCACTTTCTTCAATATAGGCAACAGAACTTCCTGCTCAGAATGTGATCTCTCTCTCTACAAATGGGGAGGAAAACAGAGGCACTGACAAGTCTGAGATCACCTACATTCTGTCCAGAACCCAAAAAAAAATTATCCAGATCTTCGAGTCTCCCTTCACTTCAACATTCCACTGTGTACCCAAGCCACCATTTCAGTCTATGGTCTGTTGCAGTGATCCTTCAAGGCACAGCACAAGCTGAAAGAACGGCACCTCGTTTCCGACTGATACTCCAAGCAGCCTTCAGGACCCAACATTGAGTTCAATCATTTTAAAATCCGTCCGCCTTCTTCCACATTTTTTACCGACCAGCATACCCCATCAGTTCAGAAGACGGATCATTGGACTCGAAGCATTAACTCTCCTTTCACTCCGTCGATGCAGAAGAGCTGCTGATTTTGTTCAGATATTTCGGCTTTTCTTCAGAGAACTTTTTCGTTGTAATCGCGAGACTGCAGGAAGCGTCTGAGTGCAGGAGAAGATGTTCAGAGGAGATGATAAGAATGACAAGGTTTGGACCATTCCCATTGTGAAGATAGACGAGCCAGGCTGGGGCTGTTTATTAAAGCGCAGAGAAGGCTGAGTGATAAACCAATTAACGTGCATATATTATGAAGAGAATAGATATGTATGATAGAAATAAACCTGTTAGGAATAATAACCAGCGACACAGATGAAAAGCTAGAGCCAAGAATTTTAGAGGAGTTTTAGGAAGAATGGTTTCATCCTGAGAGTGTTTTTTTATCTGGAATTCACTATTTGAACGACTGGTAAAGTTAAGCGTCATCACAACATTTCACCAATATGTAGCTGAACACTTGAAGAGCCAGAGCACATGTGGATATGAACCAGGTACTGGAAAGTCTAACGAAGACAGGCAGACGTGACGTGGGAGTCCTGAACACAATGAATCAAAGACAACTTTGTGTGGTTAACACAGAAGCTCTGCGGGGCTCTGTGGCAAAATGGCAAGCGCGTTGGACTTTATGTTAGGATGGTGGTTGCTATTCAAAGATTGTGTATTCGATTCCCATCAGAATCGACGTTCATTTCATATTCTGAAACGGGATCAGAGCAGACTGAGCTGCTTATCTGCAAAACCTATAATATTCGTTCAGAAACCCAACTGACTGAAATGCGACATTTTCCCCTCACAGGTGAACAATTTCCGTGTCTATTTTAGATAGAGCTCGATAAGTATCTGTTAGCCAGTAGGTAACACAGTGACGTGGATAGTCTGGAAAAAACACATTAAATTGCTGGGTCAGCTATGGTGAATGGCGGGGCAGGAGAGGTGGGGAGAATGGCCTCCTCCTCATGTTCGTTTATGTCTGTGCTCTTTTTGGTCCAGTTTTTTAAACTATCACATAATGAGGACAATGTGAAACCACACCAAGGAATATCAATGTCTCACCTCTTCCTCACTGGAATAGACAGCTCCTGTTGCAGCTTTAGATCAGATAATGGAGGATTCACACGAGTGCTCTGTCAGGATGAACGCTCCTTCACATAGGTTTACAAGTGATCAAACAGAGCAAGCGACTGCATGGATGCTGGGGATTCAGGGAAAGATGTCCCCATTTGTTGTGCTGGAATTCTGACCATTGCACTGAACCTGAATTTCTGACATTTTTAATATTATTCTGGATTCTTGTTACTTTGCTAACTAAACTGAACCGCATATTTTCCTTTTATAACCCTGTCCTATCTATAATATTTATAAAAACCATGTCACGGATGCAGTAATGGGGAGGATTACTGCAGTTTGTGTCCAGTGTGGGTCATTGTCTTCGCAGGAACGTCTCAAAGGAAGTTGGCGAAGTGCCAGTGAGTCGAAGTCTGTGACGAATTGAAGTCAATGGAAGGAGTATCCCAGTGCAATGGCAACGAAACATTGCATGTGATCAACGCTGGAAGCCAAGGTAAATTTATATTCAGTAACGTATATTATTCACCACATTTTTCAATGTCCTTTTCCTGAAACTCGTGCTCCATAATCGGTGATCCATTATCAGTACAACCTCCTCTGCGTTGAGTTTCATTTCACATCAACAGCAAAAATTGAGTAATTGGATTAATAGGCTCAGTGGGAAGATCAGGAGACGTCAGATCTTGTCTGATGGCAGCTTCAGTGACGCAGTTGATTAGCTTGCCTTACTCGTATGACATAATAGAAGTGTAAGATCGGCCGAAGGTAAGAGTTTGTTCCAAACCAGGCGCTGGTTTCACTGATAGTGAACAGACACTATTGCAAGATCAGGTTGAACAACCGTTTGAACACCAAATAGTGCAGTGCACTAAAGATTCCTTAACCCTCACTGCTGCAGCATCTTCTGATAAGAATCTGAAGTCCATCGAACTGACATTTTACCGTTGTAACCCATAAGTTTAAACAACGGCCATTTAATTCCACTGAAAGTTAGTGAGTCTAAGACTGTTGAAGGCAAGGCATTCTGCACCCTTACTACTCTTCAGAAAAGAAGATACCTCGGCTTCTAACACCCTTAATTTGAAGTTATGTGCCCTTGTGCCAGCCATCACCATTTGAAGACAAAGGCCCTCACTCTCCAGCTTATGGAAACCTCTGACCATCTTTATGTCGCTATTAATTCACCTCTCAAACTTCTTATCTCCATCAAAAACATCCTCAAGTCCTTCGGCCTTTCAAATCGAACATGACATGCTCCAGAAGTTGGAATTTGAGGGAATGATATCTGAGAGTGAATTTAAAACAAAATCTTAGGTATCAGGTTCGCTGGCTGGGTTGCCATTCATTTACCAGTTCTAATTGCTCTTGAGTGAGAACATGACAGTGATAGGTAGAACGAAGACAGTCAGGCGATTTGCAGAAGATGATTAAAGTTTGAAATTTTACTGCCTGATGATGAGTAAACAACCCTTGTTGCGAATACTCCCACGTGCAGCGGAGTTGATGGAAAACCTCAGCATTGTCAGGGAGCCAGTTCTTAATAGATGCCTCTTTGCCTGAGGATCGACGGTGAGGGAGTCAGAATTTAGGGTGTGTCACATTTAAAACGAGAGTACTCAGGTAAAGCAGCTCTGCCAAAGAGACCAGTACTGAAATTATGCTGCACTGTCAGAGGGTCAGTACTCAGGCAGTGCGGCTGTACGAAGAGACCAGTACTGAGGTTGTCCTGCACTCTCACACAGTCAGTACTGGGGAAAGTGCCTGATGATCAAAATAGTCAGTACTGAAAAGATGACTTATTGTCGCAGGTTCAGTGATAATAATATGCACATTGTCGGACACTATGTTCTTATTCAGTGCTTAAATGCAATGCCATCAGAATGGAGTGAGTGCATGACGACTCGAGGATTGAGGAATGAGGTATTTTTGCACTGGCAGAGGATCGGTTCTGATAGGGGGACTTATTATCAACGTGTCAGTCCTGAGGGAGTGCATCATTCTAAAGGAATCAAAATTGATAGTTTGCCTCATTACTTGAGCGTCAGCACTGGGGAACTGCAGGTCCATCAGAAGGTCAGTTTTGAGGGAATCCCTCATTATCGAAATGAAAGTGCTGAGGGAGTGTGTGTATGTTAAATGATAGATACGGAAGCAAAGCCTTGTGGTGTTAGGTTCAGAATTGAGATTGTTCCTCGTGATTAGAGATTAATACTGAGGTATTGGAGCTCTGTCAGAGAGTCAGTACTGAGGGAGGAATTCATTGTCAGAAGATTAAGTTGAGCCCGTGCATCATTTGAATTGTGTCAGAATTGATGGAGTGCCACACGTTTCTCATATCAGTACTTAGGTAGGACAGCACTGTCAGACCATCAGTACTGAAGGAATGCCGCATTGCATGAAGGCCGTTTTGAGTGAGCCAGAGCTTCAGCGTCAGAGGGTCAGACTGAGGACGTGCCTCTGTGATAGAGGTTGAACCTGAAGCAATGCCTCCTGAGAGAGAGTCAGCCTGATGCATTGATTCACCGTGAGATGAGCAGCTTGAAGCAGTGCCTCACCATCAGACGGTCAGCCTGAGGCAGTGCCTCACCGACAGAGTCTGCCTGAGACAGTGCATCTTCGTCAGAGGTTCAGCCTGAGGCATCGCAACATCGCCAGAAGGTCAGCTTGAGGCAGCGTCTCACCGTCAGGGATTCAGTCTGAGATAGTGCCCCCTCGTTTGACGATCGGCCTGAGGCAGCGACTCACCGTCGGAGAGTCATACTGAGACAGAGACAGAGCGTCAGAGGGGCTGTGTAGCACTAACCGGGAGAATTGGGACAGTGTAGCTCCAAAGGGGAGGATTCGGGCAACGTAACACGAAATGGGACAATTGGGTCAGTGCAGTGCTAAATGAGAGAATTGGGGAAATATAACACTAAATGCGAGATTCGGGACAGTGTAGCCCTAAATGGGACATTCAGGCAGTGTAGTACTAAATGACAGATTTGGGAAAGTGGAGCAATGAATGGGAGAATTGGAGCACTGTAGCACTAAATGGGCGATTCGATGGAGTGCTTCAGTAAATGGGAGAATTGGTGCAGTGTAGCACTAAATTGGCGATTTCGGGCAGTTTCGCACTAATTTGGAGAATTGACCCGATATCATACGAAATGGAAGAAACTGATAAGTGTAGCACCAAATGGGAGATTTGGTGCGATTTAGCACTAAATGGGGAAATGGGGGCAGTTTAGCACTGATTGGGAGAATTGGACAGTATTGGGCACTAAATGGGAGATTCGGCACAATGTGGCTCTAAATGGGAGAACTGGTGTAGTGTCACTCTAAATGGGTGAATTAAGGCAGTGCAGCACTAAACGGGAGAATTGGTACAGTGTACCAGTAAATGGAAGTATTTGTGCAATGCAGCAGTGAATGTGGGAATTGGGGCAATTTAGCAGTGAATGGGGCAGGACGATACTGGATGAGAGAATTTGAGGAGCGCACCCCTAATTGGGAGAATATATATGGGGACTCGGTCAGTTCTCAGACAATCCCACAGCACTGACTCTGTGATAGTCACTCCCTCAGGACTGAACCTCAGACCATAAGACACACTTCTTCATCCCCTGACACTCCGAAAAAAAAAACACTCCCGCAGGACCAAACCTACAAAAGTGCCCAAGTACATCAATAGTGACACCAGAAATCTCATTACAAGAAACATTGGCTGAGTATTGACCCTCTGTTAATAATGCAATGAGGCCAGAACAGAGTGTTGCCGTATTGGGTGAGTCCGGTGGCAGTACGGAAAACCTATCAGAAGGCCAGGACGAGTGAGTAAACTCCCTTCCTATCAGAGAGCCAGAACCAAGGAAGTGACGCATTCACAGAAATTCAGTTTGGCACGAAAGAATTAAGGAAGTCCTGCGATAGGGATAGGGTTAGGGATAGAGATAGGGTTAGGGATGGGTTAGGGTTAGGGAGGTTAATTTTTGGGTTGGGTTTGTGCTAGGGTTAGGACTATGTTTAGAGTTAGGGTTAGGCTTAGGGATGGGGTTTGGGTTGGGCAAATGTTTAGGGTTAGGATGAGGGATAGGGTTAGGGTTAGGGTTAGGGATAGGGATAGGGATAAAGGTAGAGTTAGGGTTAGGGTTAGGGTTAGGGATTGGGATAGCTTTCGTGCTAAGTTAGGATTATGGTTAGGGGACAGAGGGGAGGGAGAGGGTGGGTTAGGGTTAGAGTTAGGTTTAGGTTTAGGGTTAGGGTTAGGATTAGGGTTAGGGTTAGTATTAGGCTGAGGGTCAGATTTTCTGTTAGCGTTATGGTTAGGGTGAGGTTTAGGGTTAGGGGTAGTGTCAGTGTTAAGGTTTGGGTCAGCGTCAGGGTTAGGGTTAGGGTTACAGAAAGTTCTAGGGTTACAATTATGGCTACGAGTATGGCTGCGATAGGATTAGAGTCAGATTTGGGGGAACATTGCAATTATGGGGGCTTTAGGGTTAGGGTTAGGTTTAGAGTTAGGGATGCCGTAATCACCTGCGATGGGGTTAGGGTTAGGGTTAAAGTTAGGGTTAGCGTTATGGTTCAGGTTAGGGAGGCTGTACTCACCTGCGATAGGGTTAGGATTAGGTTTAGGGATTTGGTTAGGGATAGAGCTGGGATAGGGCTAGTGCTAGGGTTAGAGTTAGGGCAAAGGTTAGGGTTAGGGTGAGGTTAATTTTTGGGTTGGGTTTGTGCTAGGGCTACGGCACTGTTTAGAGTTAGGGTTAGGCTTCGGGATGGGGTTTGGGTTGGGCTAATGTTTAGGGTTAGTATTAGGGATAGGGTTAGGGTTATGGTTAGGGAGGCGTGGTTAAGGTTTGTGTTAGGGTTAGGGTTAGAACATGGACTCCGATAGGATTAGGGTTAGGTTTTGGGAGGCCATATTCACCTGCAATAGGTTTAGTGTAAAACCTTGGGCGACGGCAAGGGCAAGAGCTAAGTTTATAGTTAGGGCTAAAGTTAGGATTGGAGCTAGGGCTGTGATAGGGTTAGGGCAAGGGCAAGGGTTGGGGGTGGGCTAGGGCTAGAGTTAGGGCGAGGGCTAGGGCTCGGGATAGGGCTAGGATTAGTGTTAGAGCTAGGGCTGTAATAGGGTTAGGGTTAGGGCTAGGGGTAGGGTTAGGGTTCGTGCTAGAGTGTTGGCTAGGGCTAGGGCTAGGGTTAGAGTTAGGGGTAGGGATAGGGTAAGGGTTAGGGTTAGGGTTAGAGCTGGCTGCGATATGGTTAGGGTTAGGGTTCGAATTAAGGGAGAGAGAGAGGGGAGGTGTTAGGGTTAGGGCTAGGTTTATGGGGCTGGGAAGAGGGAGAGACCGTGCCGCGATAGCATTAGTTTAAGGGTTAGTGTGAGGGTTAGGGTAAGGTTTAGGGTTACGGTTAGTGGGTTCGGGTTAGGGTTAGGCTGAGGATTAGCTTTAGGGTTTGGGGTAAAGTCAGTTTCAGCCAGAATGAAGGTTAGGTTTAAGGAAAACACCTGTGTTAGTATTAGGCTGAGGGTTACTGTTAGGGTGGGGTTTAGTGTTGGGGGAGTGCTAAGGTTAGCTTCAGCGTCAGGGTTAGGGTTAGGGTTACAGAAAGGTCTATGGCTACAATTATGGCTAAGAGTTAAGGTTAGGGTTCATCTCGTGCGATAGGTTTCGGGTTAGTGTCATGGTCAGGGTTAGGGTTAAGGTTCGGGTGCAATAGTGTTATGGTTAGGTTTAGGGTTAGGGATAGGGTTAGGTGAAGGTTTGAGGGAGCATTGCGGTTATGGGGAATTTAGGGTTAGGATTAGGTTTAGAGTTAGGGAGGCCATACTCACCTGCGAAGGGATTAATTTTAGTGTTAGGTTTCGCGTTAGGGTTATGTTTTGGGTTGGGGAGGCTGTACTCACATGCAATAGGGTTAGGGTTAGGGTTAGGATTGGATTATGGATAGAGTTAGGGCTAGGGCAAGTTCTCGGGTTCGAGATAGGGTTACGGCTAGGGTTAGGGTTAGGTAAATGTTAGGGTTGGTGTTAATGCTAGGACTAGGGCTAGGGCTGGGGTTAGAGTTGGGATAGGGTTAGGGATGGGGTTTGGATTAGGGTAAGGGTCAGGCTAGAACTGGCTGTGATACGGTTAGGGTTAGGGTTAGGGTTAGGGTTAGGGGAGAGAGAGAAATGGCGGGAGATGTAGGGGTTCTGGCTAGGGGCGTTGAAGAGCGACAGTCCGGGCCGCGATAGGGTTAGGTTAGGGTTGTGTGAGGGATAGGGGGTGGGTTAGCGTTACGGTTAGTGGGTTAGTGTTAGGGGTATATTTAAGATTAGGTTTAGTGTGAAGGTTAATAGTCAGATTCAGAGCTAGAATAAGGTTCGGGTTTAGGAACAAGGTCTGTGTTACTATTAGGTTGCGGGTCAGAGTTTCTGTTAGGGTTACTGTTAGAGTGAGGTTTAGGGTAAGGGGTAGTGTCAGTGTTAAGATTAGGGCCAGCAGAAAGTTCCAGGGCTACAATTATGGCTAAGGGTTAGGGTTAGGATTAGTCTCCTGCGATAGGGTTAGGGCAGGGTTGGGAGAGCCTTGCGGTTATGGGGGGCTTTAGGGTTAGGATAGGGTTAGGTTTAGTGTTAGGGAGGCTGTACTCACATGCGATGGGGTTAGGGCTAGGGTTAAGGTTAGAGTTAGGATTATGGTTAGGGTTAGGGAGGCTGTACTCACCTCCGATAAGGTTGTGGTTAGGGTTTGGGTTAGGGATAGAGCTAGGGCTAGGGAAATGCTATTATTAAAGTTAGGGCTAAGGTTAGTGTTAGGGTAAGGTTAAGGTTAGGGTTGGGGTAAGTGCTCAGGCTAGGACTAGGGCTAGGTTTAGAGTTAGGAATAGGGTTAGGGATGCGATTTGGCTTTGGGTAAGTGTTAGGGTTTGGGTTAGAGCTGACTGTGATATGGTTAGGGTAAGTGTTTGAGTTAGGGCTATAGTTGGCTGCGATACGGTTAGAGTTCCTATTAAGGTTAGGGGAGAGGGAGAGGGGTGAGAGGTTAGAGTTAGGTTTAGTGTTAGGGAGGCGATAGGTTCCCGTTAGTATTAGGCTTAGGGTTATGGTTAGGGCTTGGGTTAGGGTTACCTCCGATTGGGTCAGTATTAGTGATTTAGGTTAGTGTTACCTGTGATAGGGTTGCGATAGGGTTGTGGTTGGGTTAGGGATCGGTTTCGGTTTAGAGATACGGTTAGAGAGGCGCGGTTAACGTTAGGGTTAGGGTTAGGGTTAGAGCTTGTGCTGTGATAGGGTTAGGGTTAGTGTTAGGGTTGGGTTAGGGTTAGGAATAGTGTTGGTGTTAGGGTTAGGGTTAGGATAGGGTTATGTGCAGGCGTGGTTAGGGTTAGGGTTAGGTATCGAGCTTGGGCTGCGATCAGATTCGGGTTAGCGATCGGGTTAGGGTTCGGGTTAGGGTTAGGGATGGAACAGGGTTAGGGTTACCTGCGATAGTGTTTGGGTTAGTGAGTTAGGGTTAGCGTTAGGGTTACCTGCGATAGGCTTGCGATAGGTTTGGGTTAGGGTTCGGGAAACTGCTTGAGTTAGGGTTAAGTTTAGGGTTCGGGGCCCGTTTAAGGCTAGGATTAGGGTTAGGGGTACAGAAAGTTCTAGGGCTACAATTTTGGCTAAGTGTTAGGGCTAGGGTTAGTCTCCTGATTTAGAGTTAGGGTTGGGTTAGTCTCCTGCCATAGGGTTAGGTTTTGGTTAGTCTCCTGCCATAGGGTTAGGGTTTGGGTTAGGGTTAGTCTCCTGCGATAGAGTTACGGCAGGGTTGGGACAGCCTTGCGGTTATGGGGGGCTTTAGTGTTAGGGTAGGGTTAGGTTTAGTGTTAGGGAGGCCGTACCCCCCTGCGATGGTGTTAGGGTTAGGGTTAAGGTTAGGGTTATGATTATGGTTAGCTTTAAGGAGGCTGTACTCACCTGCGATAGGTTTAGGCTTAGGGCTAGGTTTAGGGATAGCGCTAGGGCTAGGGAAGTGCTATTGTTAGAGTTAGGGCTAAGGTTAGTGTTAGGGTTAGGTTAAGTTTTGGGTTGGGGTCAGTGCTCATACTAGGACTAGGGCTAGGTTTAGAGTTAGGAGTAGGGTTAGTGATGTGTTTTGGGTTCGGTAAGGGTTAGTGTTTGGTTTAGAGCTGGCTGTAATATGGTTAGGGTAAGCGTTTAAGTTAGTGCTAGAGCTGGCTGCGATACGGTTAGGATTGTGGTTAGGGTTGGGGAGAGGGAGAGGGGTGATGTGTGCAGGACAGTCTGTGTTACAGAGCAATCTCGTACATGCATGAATGCGAAAGAGAGTACTAGATTGTGCATTGCCTCACAGAAATGGGAGGAGGGACGGAAAGGAAGTTGAATGATTGTGGGAAGGAGAGAAATCTCTGACAACTGGTGTGTTTGAATCCTGATATATGAAACGCAGAGATATGAGAGAGAGCGGAATTTGAAGGTTAAACAATTAATTTCTTACCATGTGTCACAAAATGGACAACGGAGAGAACACTTCGTGTTGTGATATGTTTTCGAAACGCTGTTGCTGTGGTCACAATGCGAAATACAGAAATCCACGATCACAGCAACCCAGAACTAGATGCTTGCAAGCAACAATAATTATACTAGCAGAGAAAATGTTCGGAAGAACACCAAATGTACAATATCAGTACTCAGCGAACAGTGACAGACATGTGGGAACTGAGAATGAGCTGAATCTTTAAGTTCGGCGTCCTCAGGGGCTGTGGAGATCCATTGAATAAGAATGTTGAAAACTGAGTTTGATGGATTTCGACAAACATCAAAGACTTGGGGGACAGTACAGGATATTGTTGAAATGTATCCTTCAATAGCATTTTCGCTTAATATCGTCGACTTCACCAGTTTCCTCAAGGCAATAACCAGTGTTGCAGATAACCACACATAACCCCAGTTCCCAGCCTCGGAATCAGAGAAACTACGGCACAGCCGCCCAGATCCAACCGGAAATGGGGATTGGAAAGAGTGCGCGGTGTTACTCTCTGGCTCTAATGATGCAATAGGTGAGTGTGCGGTCCTTCTATGATGGCATCGAGGCGCAAGAAATTCCAAGAATGAGTGCGTACCTGCTCAAGGGAATAGTTGTCCCGGTTTATAGTATCATAACGATCTACAGTGCATCTTGCTAAGACAGCTGAGTGGCACAACTGGAGCGTGTTGAGCCCTTAACTTTGCAGTGGTGGGTTTAAAAGATGATTTTGTTATTTGGACCTGTGTTTCCGACACTGACTTTGGCGGCTACTTTTGCTTGCATCAGCTCAGAATCAGTTTCTTCCACACAGTAAAGACCTCAACCTGGAGAAGGTAGTGTTGGGGTAATATTTTAAACGAGTCATGCTTGGCGACTGGGAAACGGTGATGTTTTAGTTCGACTAATAAATCCTGGAATGATTGCCTGACCTCAGGAACAGACATCATGACTTTAATTTCCTGAAATCCTATACATTCATATCCTTTATGCAGGGAATTCTACAATCTTTACCCATCCTGCCTACGAGAGACACCACTACCAGAAAAAAAAGCTGACTCTTAATTCAAGATTCCTCACCGTGTGGGGAAGCAGGCTAATCGGCCGTTCCAGTCCACACGGTCCCTCCGAATCGCATCCCACCAGACCCCATGGTATTCCCTATCCCATAAGCCTGCATTTCCTACTGCTGATCCCTGTAACCGGCACATCTTTGGTCAGAGGAAGGAATAAAAACGCAAACACACAGAGAATGTACAGACTGTCCACAGACAGAGGCCCGAGGCTGGGATTGCACCCGGGTTTGCAACGAACAAGTGGCGAAGAATAAATGTTGTCCTGACCAGTGATACTCACACCCTGTGGGTGAATGAGAAACAAGGAAAACACATTCACAACATGGACAACAGAATTTTTATCTGTGTGGACACAATATGAAAGGATTGGTCACCCGGGGTAGAAAAAAGGGTGATAATACAGAGAAAGCAGGGCAATGTGGGAACTACTGGAAGGGATTCATTTAACCACAGAAATGGAAACTAATTTAATCAGTAACACTGGGGAGAGGCCGTTCACCAGTCCCGTGTGTGGGAAGGGATCAGTGAGCAAAACAATCTCCCTCGACTCCAGCAGAATTACATATTCCATCAGATGTTCGATTATGCTGTCAATGCTGCTGTCAATCCTAAACAGCTGCTTGCTCCATAGCTTCAACTAGGGAGGCATACAGCATGAAAACCGGCCCGTCAGTGCAACCAATCCATGCTGCACATACTGCCAAACTAATCTCGTCCCGTCTGCCTCCTCATGTGCCCGCTGAGAGGTAACAATGCCCTTGTAGTTTTATTACTGTATCGTTAATCTAAAAACTCAGGTAATATTTTGGGGACAAAGGGTTCAGGTTCTGGCATGACAGATGGTGAAGTTTGAATTCAATAATTACCTGGAATTAAAGAGTCTCGTGATGAAGTGAATCAGTTGTGTGGAAAAGCCCATCAGATTCAATCATGCCAGTTCGGGAAGCAAACTGCCATAGTCATCTGCTCTGTCCCGCATGAGACTCCAGATGCGTAATATCGTGCTTGACTCTTAACTGTCCTCTGGGAAATAACTGATGTACTAGGTATGAATGAATAGATTTTATTTTAAAAATCCCCCTTTCCTATTCATGGATGGATCCAATTATCCATTAAATATTGCAAATGTACCCTCATCCATCAATTCCTCAGGAAGTTAATTGCACACGTAAATCACCCTATCAAGAAAAAATGCATCACATGTCTTTTTTTAAATCTCTCTCTTTTCCTGTTCAACATATTCCATCTCGTCTTGAAATCCTCCCCTCCTAAAAAGCCAGCTATCGTTCAGTCTAACTTAATTCTCAATAAGTCATAAACTTCTATCACGTCGCTGCAAACCCCTATTCTAGAGTGAAAACAGTCTCAACTAGGAGAAAGTGAGGAGTGAAGATGAGAGATCAGAGTCGAGAGTGTTGTGCTGGGAAAGCACAGGACGTCAGGCAACATCTGAGGAGCAGGAGAATCGACGATTCGGGCAAGAGCCTGATGAACGACACTTGTGTGAAAAGTTGATTCTCCTGCTCCTCCCATGCTGCCTTTCCTGTTGCCTTTTCCAGACCCCAATCTCGACTCTGAAAAGAGTCTCAGCATATCCAGCCTTTCATTATAAGTCAAACCTTCCACACACGGCAACATGCGTGTATACCTTTTCAAAAACTGCTCCAGCTGAATAATATCGTTCCTAGAACTGGGCGACCAGAACTGTACATAATATTCCAGAAGGTGCCTCATCAGTGTCGTGCAATACTTCAACATAACGTCCTAATTCCTATACACAAAGCACTGAGCAATGAAGGGAAGTAGGCCAAATGCCTTTTAACCATCATGTATGTATATGATGCAAACTACAAAGAATTATGTAACTGCACCCCAGCTTCCGTGTTCTCCAAATCTACGCAAAATCCTTATCACTAACTGTATAAGCCGTACTCTTTTTGTTGTACCAAAATGCAATACCTTCCATTTATTCAGATAGAACTCCATGTTACATTTTTCAGTCCAACGACTCATTGGATTAAGATCCTTTTGAATCTTACATAATCTTCCTAGCTGTCGACAATTCTGGTGTCGACTGCAAACCTACGAAGCATGCCTGCTGTGAATTCCATTGTTTTCTCATTTAGAACAATGATTCATATTTACTTGTAGTGACTGTGATTTAGCATTGTGCAGATCATACAACAGTCATGTAATTAACCATGAGGAAGAAAGCCGCAGACTGCATGGAGCTATCGAACAATTGGAAATAGAAATGGTGAAAGCAATTCATTCCAGGGAAGTGATAGTGAAGCAAAATCAAACTTCAAACCAGCCGCCCACGCTCCAGTTGTGGCACTCAGCTGTCTCAGCAAGATGCACTGTTGATTGCTATGTCATTATAAACGGGAACAAATTTTCCCTCCTGCCCAGCCTTTGACCAGGAGCACTCCCAGCCTCGGAATTGCTTGCGTCTCTAAACCGTCATAGAAGGACAGTGCATTCACGGGTTGTGTCACAGGAGACATCGAGTATCTGTGCGACCTCATTACCATCCCGATTTCCAGTTGGATCTTCACGAATGCGTCACTCAGTTCCTTTGATTCTGGGGCTGTGAATTGGGACTATGTGGCAGCAGTGGTTGCTGCCTTGGGTGGGTAACCTGGTAAAGTAGCTGCATTACTATTGAAACATACATTTCAACAACGCCTGCACTGTCCCCGGAGTTTTTGATGTTTTGGAGAAACCTATTTATCTCAGCCTTCAGCATATTAATGATGGAATCACACAGCCTCCGGGGCATCGATATTAAACGGTCAGCCCATTCTGAGTTCCCACGTATCTGCCACTGTTCGCGAAGCACTAATATTGTAGGAGGAGAAAGTGAGGTCTGCAGATGCTGGGAGATAAGAGCTGAAAATGTGTTGCTGGAACAGCGCAGCAGGTCAGGCAGCATCCAGGGAACAGGAGAGTCGACGTTTCGGGCATAAGCCCTTCTTCACTAATAGTGTACTCTGCTTAACATTTCCTATGCTACTGTACTGTTTGCATTGTGCGAGCCTGCTCGTCTGTGGCATGCTGTGAACGTATAGTGGTCTGTATTCCGCGTTGCGGCCTGTAGGAGCCGTACTTCGAATCCGAGTTACGGCCGTAATTGTGCTATCTGCCCCCGTTTTTGTGAAACACAAAGGAATCAGTTCTTTTAACATGGTCATTTTCTCCAAAGTGATGATTTTCTTTCCTTCAAATTCTGCTCGCTCACATCTCTGTGTTTCATATATCAGAATTCAAATTAACCCGTTCTCAGAGATTTATCTCCCTCCTAAAATCACTTACTGAACTTTTCGTCCCACACCCCCATTTCATTAATTCAGAGATGCCGGTGTGTTGGACTATGGTAGACAAATTTAAAAATCACACAACACCAGGTTCGAGTCTAACAGGTTTAACTGAGCACTAGCTTTCTGAGCGCTGCTCTTTTATCATGTGGTTGTGGAGTCATTTCCTATTTCATTAAGGCATTGCAGAATCTAACACTGACTCTCACATTGATACCGTTCAGTCTGTGCTGCTGCGTTCACTTTTGTTTGGTGAACGTGTACCAACACCACGATCGGGACCGGCAAGCCAGTTGATTCTTTTGGTTACCACTGTTGTGAGGCCAATCCTTAGGTAGCAGCGTTTACTGAGATGGACTCGCGATTATTGGCAGTTAAGCTCAGGAAGATGACAGAGGACAATATCGAGGAAAAGCGACTTCATTGGGAAAAATTAGTTTCACAGGTTTTCTGCAATGGCTGAGCGCTATTACCACTATTAATACCAAACAAATGAACCAGGGATCCGGGTTTGACTTCAACCATGCCAGGTGTTAGAATTGAGATTCAATAAACATCTGGAATTACGAATCTAATAACTCCTATAAATCCATGGTCAATTGTTGAAAAAACAAAACTATCGGGTTCAGTGACGTCCTTTGAGGAAGAAATCTGCCATTCCTACCTGGTCGGGCCTCCATGTGACTCCAGACTCACTGCAATATGATTGAGTCTCAACTGCCTGCTGTTCAATTAGGGATCTCAACAAATACTGCCGAGCCAGTGACGCACTCAGACTGCAACAGAATAGAAAAAAAAAGTTCATTCAGCTCGAGCTAGAATACTGTAAAGTATGGATGTGATCGCACTGGGAACGTTGCAGGAGAGATTCACGAGATATTGTCTGGGCTGAAGAGTTTCAGTGATGAGGAAAGGTTTGACAGACTTTGGTTGTTTATCGCACAGCAGAGGAGGTTGGAGAAGACACGACTGAGATGTACAAAACAATGAGCGATATGGATAGGATAGACTGAAAGAAGCGTTTCTTATTGATGGAGGGATCGAACACCAGGGCCAGGAGATTTCGGGAAAAGGCAGAAAGGTTTGAGAAGATGTACGGAAAGGGTCAGAGAGGCGGAAATCCTTCTCGCCTGAAAAAATTCAGATGCGAATTTGTGATGACAAGATATGTAAGACTATGGGATAAACTTGATTCAGGTCGTTGAGCAGTTGTGTTGGGCAAGTGCGGCCACAACAGGCTGATGGGCCTCCTTCGATTTTATTGTCCTCCACAGTACCGTGGTTCGTGTCCCCGCCTGTCACAGGGCTCAATTCTCCCCTGGGGGCATAGCAAATGTTTTAAACCTGTCGCTCTGTTCTCCAGTGAAGGTTATTAATGCCTGGCCTTTCATTCTCGATGGGACATGTCACAGGAAGGACAGTGCTGTCAGAATCAGCTGGGGAAGGACTGCAGCTCCTGGGGAGAGACAGTGTCAGTGAAAGTGCAAACACGTAACTTCTGCAAACTGCACAATGTGTTTGTGTTGCAATGAAAACCATTATATAGAGTTGTTCCTGACTGATATGTTTATTTAAAGCAGGAATGTGAGGAAGAAAACAAATAAACCCATGCAGATCTGAGTGCAGAAACATTTCCTGCAGCACTAATGAAGTTGTACAGCGTAGAACCGCGTCTGGATGCATTGAATTCGGGTTGATGGGCGCAGATTTTTTTTCACTAGGCTGAGTTACCAGTGTATAAAGCCATTAAACATGATACAGATGGTGCTCAATTTGATGGTACATTTGCTCAGTGGTTCGCACTGCTGTTAAGTCTGTAGGTTAGGTGGATTGGCCATGTTAAATTGCGCTGATGTGTCCCGGGAGTGAATTCAGTAAGTTAAGTAAATTAGCCATGGGTAACGCAGTGATAAGGTCAGCAATCACACGATGCCAGGTTTTAATCCAGTAGGTTTATTTGAAATAACAAGCCAGAGGCGTGCGGGGATAGCGACGGGAGCTAGGCCTGGTTGAGACGCTCTTCAGAGTGTCCCTACAGACTCGATTGGCTGAATTGTACTTTCTGCCTTGTTGGGAATCTGTGATTCTATCAGGGAGGACACTGCCAGCGCTTACTGGGGTGCAAAGGCATTAGAGACGATGCTGACAGCGTTTAGTGGGGATAGAATGCTATTTTTGTGTGTTTGAAAATTTGAACCTGAACCAAAGAAAACCGAATGTATGTTTTCCAGAGTATGTGAGGTTTGGAGAGAGGAAATAGGTGGTAAATTCTCTCTTTCAAGTTGGTAAATATCTGAACGTCGTGCTTTCAACACTATCGTTGTAGGACAAAAAATGATGGGAACAGAATTTCTGTCGTTCAGAGAATCTGTTTCCAAAATATTTGGAAAGGCACATTTAGAGACACACAAGGAGTTGGTTTCACCAGGAGAGAGACACCCTGTGGCCAGGTAAAAGTGTAAAAGTGGGGTGTTGAGGATGGAAGGTGCGAGGAAACAATGTCTAATTTGGATAACTTCAGATGTAAAGAAATACATCTGAAACGTATGCAGCTGAATAAGATTTAGCAAAAAGAAAACTCAGAGTTTTGAAAGATTTCAATTAATATTCCACATGAAGCATTATAAATGGAACAGAGCAGATTTGGTATATTGTCAAGGAAAGATCTTCCATAATGAACAGGAAGTGACCGGTCTCTTGAAGAAAGATTACCTGCTTTAATCACATGCCTTAAAGATGGGAGGACGATCGCCACGATGCTGGGTTCATTTGATACCCACTGAACTCTGCCAAAGTAACTGAACATCAAATCTGATATCTTGTTTTGTAGTTCAACCTTCTGTTGCTCTCATCAGTATTACCTTTAATCTGAAATAAATTCGGAGCAAAATTAAATACAACATTAAACGTTCCAGTGATAGAAATCCAATTCACTTCCGATCATTGCAATGAACAGAGTGAGATTCCAGCAAAATTAATAAAATGAAACGAACAAAACTGCATTTCCGGGAATTTTGCCCAGTTCAGGTTCAGCCATATGAGAAAGACCATAGAGCTACCACATCACCTTCATTTCTCTCTCCGTATATACTTCTTCACGTGAGAGAGAATCTATCTGAAGAAATTATGAGTCAAGAGTAAATATGCGTGTGAATGTGACGGGAATTTCGTGTTCGCTGGGTTCATTCTGAGGCAGTTCCCACTCGCAATGAATCAAGGACAGCTACACCTTCCAAGGACGAGGTCAATTCCTTGGATTTTGCTGGTCCTACTATTTCGGCTGAAAGCAGAAACAAAATGGTGTGGATTCGATTCCGCTCAGGGAATTTCTTATCCCGTAGGTGCACCATATGTAATCTTGATGTGGTCACATGTGAGCCCCTTTGCCATGGGCTGAAGTGGTCCAGAGGTTAAGGCGACGGTTTGCTCTTTCATTGCGCATGTGTGGATTTGAATCTTACTCGGGCTGTTACTTCCATCATAAGCAGCTGTGGTTTCCCTTTGTGCCTCGCATCTTTAGGATACATTGGATGGAGAATCTTGCTCTTGCCCTTAATTGCACTGGAAATTTGTGATAAATCGATACCTCATCAAAGTTGTAATTAAGAAATTTGTTTCTGTTGTAAGTGACATTGGGATAATGAAAAGGAGGGCAACGTTTCTTTCTTCCTTTCATTCCGTCTTGACTTTCTATGAATTTACATCGAATGAAAGGGGAACAAATAAGGAGAGAACGGTGCAATAGTTTATCCAGTGGGCTTGTGAATTTTAATGTCACACTCCACACAAAGTTCTGATCAGTATTTTCAACAATCAATTGAATTGGAACTGCAGAAAACTTTTCAAATGAAACGAATCATTCATTCTTTCACAACCTTTTGTTGTGTGAATCATACCGCGATCCATCATCTAGCGTGATCACCAAGTTGACAACAATATAAGATCCACGAATTTTCTTTAGCAATCACAGCGTCTGCACATACCCATCTGTGGTATGCCCAGTGCCTTTAATGACTCCAAGCGACAGCACATTTCTTGTTCATCAGTTTATGAGTCTTGTTCCTGATTTGTCTGATCAATTTGAGAAACCTTTTCTATCACTTCATCCCATCCCCTCAGAATTCTAAACTTATCAATAAAATAAGGTGTTACATCAAATGATATAGGATTGGAAGTCGGCCATTCAGCCCATCGAGCTTCTCCACCATTCAACGAACTCATGGCTGATCTGATAATCTTCAACTCCATTCTCCTGTCTAACCTCGATAGTGCTTCATCGACATGCTGGTTAAATATCTGTCTGGCACAGTTTGAAAATACATAACAACTCAGCCTCAACAAAAGTTTCAGGAAAGAGTTCCACAGAATCACTGGGCCCTGAGCAAAGAAATTCCTCCTCATTTCTGAATTAAATGGGCAATATATAATTCTGAGTTCATGTCCTCTGGTGCTCTCCTCATACCAGAGGGCAAACCACCTGCCCGTATCTACCCTGTCAAGATCCCACGAATATTGAAAGTTTATAATTGTTATTATGTGATTACAGAGCGCCATTTTATGCAGTGTTGGCACCATGTTTGTAAATCTCTGCTGTCCCTTATACCGTCCTTACATATTATTAAGGTAGGTGGAGAAATCTACGTGAGGCAACGGTTGAAATTTCAAGCACAGACGAGAATTGGAACTTGAAATCAGCTAGTGATTGGAATCAGATTGGTCCACACAACAACGAAATAGAGTAATTATAAATCTGACAAATGAGAACCTAATCATATTCCATTGACATTCAATGGCTTTACTGTAACCTAATTCCCCTATGTAATCGTCTACGGAGCTAGAATTTGGGAAAAACGGATTGAGACCGGCTATATAAACACTTCCAACAACAGTTTTGGATTGTAAACTCAACTCATTGTTCCGTGAATCCTACATAGTTTGCACGGTACAAATGAGATGTGGAACAGGACTCTCTCCATTTGCCGAGATGGGTGTGACTTCAACAACACTTAATGAAATGGACACCATCCACGACAATGCAGTCCTTTGATTGTACCCGACTCAATACCTGAATATTTATTCCCTTCACCGTTAAGGCACAATAGCAGCAGAGTGCACCAACTACACGATGCACTGGAGTAAGTCATCCGAGACGATTTGACTGAACCTTCAATTCTGAACAGCTGTACTAACTAATAGGACAAGGTTGGAACATGCAACGAAACGCCACCATTTGCAAGTTCCCCTCCAAGGCCAATAGCAGTCTGAGTTTGAAAGGAATCAATGATAAACTCATTGAGTGGTGAATCAGTCTTTATGGGCAAAGTTGCATACTTCAGCCCTCCATTTTTAATCTAAAAACTTTATAAATGTTGATTAATGCAGTGACCACACTTGTGCTCAGACCTTTCGCTATTCCCTAAACTGGTGCTTGCTAAAGTTCTACTCGCTGCAACAGTCTGTGGTCAACAACAGAAAAATCCAAAATCCCTCTCAATCAACTTATTCCCTTCAAGATGAAAATGGTCCTGGAGAAGCACAGCAAGTCCGTCAGCATCTGAGGAAAAATCAATGTTTCGGGCAAAAGCCCTTCATCAGGAATGAGACAAGCAGCCTATGGGGTGGAGATATAAATGTGAGGTCGTGGGTCTGGGGAAAAGGTCGCTGAGATTGCAGTAGGTGGATAGAGGTGGGGGCTGACGGTGATATGTCAGAGAGGAAGGTGGAATGGATAGGTGGGAATGAAAATACACAGGGTGGACAGGTCAGGAGGATGGTGCTGAGCTGGAAGGTTAGAACTGGGGTAAGATGAGGGACTGGGAATGGGGAAACTGATGACATCCACATTGATGCCATGGGGTTCAAGGGTCCCGAGGAAGAAGATGAGGTGTTCTTCCTCCAGGCGTTGAGTAGTGAGGGAGTGGCGATGGAGGCGGCTCAGGACCTGCATTTCCTCAGGAGAGTGGGACGCGAAGTTGAAATGTTTGGCCATAGGGCAGTGGAGTTGATTCTTACAGGTATCCTGGAGATGTTCACTGAAGTGCTCTGTCAGAAGATATCCGGTCTCCCCAATTTAGAGGTGACCGCATCTGGAACAGCAGGTACAACAAATGACATCTGTGGAAGTATAGGCGAACCTTTGATGGATCTAGAAGGCTCCACTGGAGCCTTGGATAGATGCGAGTAGTACGATGTGGGTGCAAGTTTTGCAATTCCTGCGGTGGCAGAGGAAGGTGCTGGAAGGGAATGGTGGGTCATTTGAGGGCATGGACGTGACTAGGTAGTCGCGGAGGGAAAGGTCTTTGAGGAAAATTAATGGGTTTGGGGAGGGAAATATATCCCTGGTGGTGGGGTCAATTTAGAGGTAGCGAAATGTGGGTGGATGATGTGATTTTTGCGGAGGTTGGTGGAATGGAAGTTGAGAACCTTCCTCTGTCCTTGATCTGTCCTTGTTGTGTTTGGAGATATGGGGTTCATGGATGGACATGCAGTACATGGATGAAATGCGTTAGAGGGCATCTTAAACCACATGGGAGGAAAGTTCCGTTCTTTAAAGAAGAAGGCCATCTGCTGTGTTCTGTTGTGGAACTGGTCCTCTTGGAGAAGATGCGGCAGAGGCAGAGGAGTTGGGAACACAGGATAACATTGGTGCAGGAGGTGCGATGGGAGGAGTTGAAATCCAGACAGCTGTGGAGTTAGTGGATTTCTAAAAAAAACATCAGTAACACTGACCTCCAGGGATATTTTTCACTCCCTACCCCGATCCACTTTCCGCAAAGACCATTCCCTCCATGACTATCTAGTCAAGTCCACACCCTCAAATGACCCACGTTCCCCTCCCAGCACCTTCCTCTGCCACCACAGGAAGTGTAAAACCTGCGCCCACACACCCGCAACTCCGCCCACTGACCCAAAGAAGCCTTCCACATCCATCAAAGATTCACCTGCACTTCCACACTTGCCTTTTATTGCATCCGTTGCTCCTGACGCAGTTTCCTCTACAATGGGGCCACCGGACACCTTCTCAGAGAACGCTTCAGAGAAATTCTCCAGGACACCGGCAACAATCAACCCCAATGCCCCGTGACCGAGCACATCAACTCCCCCCGCCACTCTCCCGAGTACATGCAGGTCCTGGGCCTCCTCCACCGACACTCACTCACCACCCGACGCCTAGAGGAAGAACGTCTCATCTTCTGCCTCATGACACTTAACCCCATGGCATCAATGTGGATTTCACCAGTTTCCTCATTTCCCCTCATCTCCCATCTTACCCTAGTTCCAACCTTCCAGCTTGGCACCGTCCTACTGACCTGTCCCATCTGTCTATCTTCCTTCCCAGCTATCCACTCCAACCTCTTCTCCGAACTAACACTCTTATCCCCACCTCCATCCACCTATTGCTGTCTCAGCTAAATTCTCCCAAACCCAACCCCACCCATTTATCTCCCCAACCTCGAGGCTCCAAGCCTTATTCCTGATGAAGGCCTTTTGATCAAAACGTCATTTTTGTCTGCAACTCAGATGCTGCCTGACCTGCTGTGCTTCTTCAGCATCACTCAACTCTTGACTCTGATCTCCAGCATCTACAGTACGCACTTCCGTCCAACTGATTCCCCTGTCCATTGATCTTCAGCGATCATGAATGTCCACTCCAGATCACTTTGTCTGTCTACACCACACAAAATACTCATTGCTATTGTTTCTTCTCCCCAATTTCGTTAACACTCATTGGTCTGAATTCAATGCAATTCGCTTTTTTTCCTTTCCATCTTATTGATACATCCCTGCAGTCTCTGACATTCTTCGTCACAGTCAACTACACGCCCAATTGTTGAATCATTAGCAAACCTCTGAATCATGGCTCCTACAACTAAGTCTAAATCATTGGTCGACATCAAAAAACAGTGGAACTGCACTGGAAACACGCATCCAAAAAGGGTTCATTGCTGGTTGGGGTTAACAGCTGAAATAACAGCAGAATCGAACTCCTACTGTCATTTGAAAACATGCTGTTCACTCTGTCAGTTGTTCTCCTGAGTGATCACTTCTCACATATGGGTGTGGTGAGTGATCTGTGCGCATTCTGACTGAGCAAGTGACTTTACACCTCAGCGGGTAATTGAATCCCTTCCAGCAGTCATCCCATGGCCCTGACTTCTTGACGTTGCGGGTATCCTTTTGTCTATTTAGTTTGATAAACAGTTGAATTCGAGTCCACACAGACACGATTCCCATTTCCCCCATTGTCCATGTATGTTTATGCTTCCTTATTCTCCCACGAAAAGTTGTTATCATTGGTCTGAAGACCATTAGTTCTTCATTCGTAATTCACCTTGAACTGAGTCAGAGGGTATTTATGGGTGAACCACATTGTTGTGGGTCTGGAGACACATGTTGGCAGGACTCGTTATGGTCGGCAGATTCCCCTTTCGAAGGGAGATGAATGAATGAGATTTCTGCATATTAAAATCATTGTCTCTGTTCCTGAGGTTGGGTTCATTTTCCAGATTTTATTCATCGAATTCAAATAACAGCAGCTGCCACGTTCCATTCTTCAAAGATTACTCGCCCAATAGATCGCCACTGCACGAACAACTCCCTACTGCAGTTCTCCATTCAAAGAATGACATTGTCAATTTAGATTATCCCAGATGGAGAGCGAATACTACGCGTTCCTGTGTTGGAATGGAAGAAATGTATGCTGGATTGGAGTGATTACTGGAGCAAGAGACTGATGTGGAGACGATGTGAACAACATCAGTTCTTACTGTCAAAGTAACAAAATACCGTTTTGTGAAGGAAAATCTCTTAGAATGCTTTCAATACATCGGCCTCTCACTTAAGGCTTCAGTAAGCTTCCTCTGAGCCAATCCTCAGTGCTGGTTAATGCTGCTGCTAAATCTTAATAATATAATAAATTGAGACCAAGATGCCCTTCCACCTCGCCTTTGACCAGAAGCACTCCCATCCTCAGCATTTCACACGCTTGAATAGATGGAAAATGTCTTTTCAGTGGTGGCGGGGAGTCCAGAACTAGAGGGCATAGATTTCGGTTGAGAAGGGGAAGATATAAAAGAGACCTAAGGGGTAACGTTTTCATACAGAGGATGGTGCGTGTATGGAATAAGCTGCCAGAGGAAGTGGTGGAAGCTCATACAATTGCAACATTTCAAAGGCCTTTGAATGAGTATAAGAATAGGAAGGGATTGGAAATATATCGGCAGAGTGCTGGCAGGTGGGACTAGATTAGGTTGGGATATTTGGTCGGCATGGACGGGTTGGACCAAAGAGTCTGTTTCCATGCTGCACATCTCTATGACTCAATGTCCGCACCTTTACCAATCATGTCACTGGTGCCACAGAATAGCTTCACGTGTTCATTGCCGCCCCCACTTCCGGTTTGATATTAGCGGTTGTGCCACAAAGTTTGCCTGATTCTGGTTCTAGGTACTGGGGTTATGTGACTGACTGCAGCAATGGGTATCTCCTTGTGTGGGTAAGTTAGTGAAGCAAAAGTTTTAAATCTCATTGTTATTGAAACATACATTGCACTAATATCTCGCACTATCCCCTGAAACTTTTTGTTTCTCGAAATTCATCAAACTCAGTATTCAACATGCAGTCCGATGGAACCACCACAGCGTCTGAGGATATCGAATTTAAAATTCAGCCAATTCTGAATTCCCACATGTCTGCTATCCCTGGCCTAATATTCCTGTTGTGCATCTGCTACTCTTCCTAACATATCTTCTGTCACTGTAATTATTGTTGTTTTTAAACGCGTGTCTCTGCATGACTCAGTAATGGTTTCAATGATAAAATATTCTGCATTGTGGCCGCAGTAAGCTCGTACGAATTCGAGTCACTGCATTTTATTCCTTGTGACTCATGCAGAGAACACACAGAAAGAAATTAGTTGATTTTACATGAAAACATTCTCAGAGATTATGATTACTTTGCCACCAAACCCCTCTCTCTCACACATCTCTGCGAGTCATATTTCAGGATTCAGACTCACCCCTTCTCGGAGTCTTCCTTCCCTCCCGCAATCACATACCTCCTTTAAGTCCCCCCTCCCATTTCCCTTACAATCACTTTCACATTGACCCCGTTCAGTTGGTGTTGCTGCACTCACTGTTGCTGACTGACCATGCCCAAGTCTCACCATCGGGACCTTCAAACGAGTTGATCCATTTGGATACCGCGGTTGTGAGATCAATCCTCATGTCGCAGCTTTTACTGACGTGGATCAGCGATTATTGAAACATCAGGCTCAGGAAAAGGGAACAGGGCAGCATTGAGGAAAATATAAACTTTATTTTAAAAAAAACACCAGTTTTTTGTCGAATTGCGCATCATTTATTTCACTTGTTCATTCGGCTCAAGCGAGACCAATGTGTGTAATTATGCAATTCACATTGCAGCAGGGATGTAATAGAACGGGAAACGATGCAGGGGAGATTTGATAAGATATTGTCTGGGCTAAAGAAGTGGGATTGGACAAACTAGAGTTGTTTTTCTTAGAGCAGACGCGATTGAGGGGGGCCTGATTAAGATGTAAAAAGTACGGTGGGATATGGATAGAATAGACTGAAGTACATGTTACACTTTGATGGAGACTTCGATCACGGTTGGCCATCGATTTAATGTCAGAGTCGTGGAAAAACGTTTTCAAACAGTGGGTGGTTGAAATCTGGAATACAGTGTATGCAAGGATCGAAGAGGCAGAAATCCCCATAACTTTCCGAAATATTCGGATGTGAATTTGTGATGCCAAGACATACAAGGCTATGGGTAAAGTTATTTGAAATGGAGTTCGGACAGTTCAGTGATTGTTACTGAGCAATACAGTTAACCCATTCCAAGGACGGTTATTAACACCTGTCCTTCCATTCTCGAAGCGACATGTCACAGGAAGAACTGATCTGTCTGAATCAACGTGGGGGAGTACTGATGCTCTCGGGGAGACAGAGTGACAGTGATAGCGCAAACACGTGACTTCTGCAAGCTGTACCTACTGTCAGTGTTTGAATGAAAATCATTAAATACTTTTGCTCTGGAGTGAGCTAAATATTTATAGCACGTAGCACAGGAAGATATACATTCTGCCCTTTCCCCACTAGCCCATACCACTGAATACCGGCACAATGCAGGAAACTTTCTCTCTGTACGCCATCGTCCAATGCTTCTTGACTTCCAGCACTTCCCCATATGGCACCATTGCACGAAATCCAAGAAGGTGCAATGCTGATCGTTTATGATGTCTCTCCTCATTGTGTAAGTTTCAGTGATTTATCTGCCCATCACTCAACTTAGCAAACTGAATTTCCTGCTCACAATGTGATCTCGTCCAGACTCGGGAGAGAAAAACAGAGCGGGTGACCAACGTGTGTGCACCTTCGTTCTGTCTGCAAGCAAAATAAGACCGTGAGCTTCCAGGTTCCTGTCACTGCAACAGCCCACTGCGTTCCCATGCCTCCATTTCAGTTTGGTTTGCTGCAGAGCTCCCGCATAGCACAGCGCGATTTGAAAGAGCGGAACGTCATTTCCTGCTGAGACACGGTGCAATCTTCAATACCCAGTATCAAGTTCAATCATTTTAGACCCTGTCCACCTTCTTTCACGTTCCTGCCCCACCTACACATACCATTCGTTCCAAAGGTGGATCGTTTGGCTCGAAAGTCCCTCCCCAGATCCACTCGACCTGCTGGTTTTGTTCCGATATTTCTGCTTTTCTTTGGATAATTTTGTTCTTTTCTTATCGCCAGCCTTCAGGAAACGTGTGTTTGCACGGGAGGGTGGTCAGAGGAGATTTACTAAGGTGGTGCCTGAGCTCGACCATTTCCCCTGAAAAGTTAAGCGAAAGTGAGGGCTGCAGGTATTGGAGCTCAGAGTCGAGAGTGTAGTGCTGGAACAGCACAATACGTTAGACAGCATCTGAGGAGAAGATAATCGCTGCTTCAGGCACAAGCCACCGCCTGATGTTTCAATAATGTATTACCAGCCGATGCCTGGAGAAAGAACGTCCCATATTCCACCTTAGGACCCTGCAACCACACGGGCCAAATGTGCATTTTAATAGCTTCCTCATTTCACCTCCCCCACATTATCCCAGTGCAAAGCCTCCAACTAGGCACTGCGCTCTGGACCCGGACAACAATCTCCCCTCTGAATTACCACCATCTCCCTCACCTTCATCCACCTATCACTTTCCCAGCTACCTGACCACCACTCCCATTCCCCTCCCTCAACCCCGACTCAAAAATCTCATTATTGATGAAGGGCCTATGTCCAACACATCAATTTTCCTGCTGCTGGGATGCTACCTGACCTGCTGTGCTTTGAAAGCACTACACTCACGCCACTGCAAAGATAGATGAGCTCGACTGGTGCTCTTTATCTGAGAGCGGAGAAAGCTGAGAGCGAAATTGATTAACGTGCACAGAAAGGGGATAGATATGTGTGACAGGAATAAACTTCTTATGGGAATGATTAATAACCAGGGATATAGATGAAACGCTACAGAGAAAATGTTCAGAATAGGTTTAGGAAGAATGTTTACATCCTGAGAGTGTCGTTTGTCTGGAACTCACTATTTGAACGTGTGGTGAAGCTAAGAGTCATTAAAATGCTTCAGGAGAACGTAGCCGAACACTTGAGGAGCTAGAGCATGCACGGATGAGGACCAAGTACTGTAAACTGGGGCGAGGATAAACAGATGTTTGGTGAAAGACTTGAACAACGTAACTTTGGGTGCAGTACAATGGAGGCTAGTACAGCTCTGTGGCAAAATGAAAGACATGTTGGACTTCTACTGCATTGTTAAGATTGCGATTCAAAGTTTGTAATTTTGAGTCCCACCAGAATTGGAGTTTAGTTTGGATTTCAGCTGAATGAATGGTTGTTCTGCTGATTCATCATCAGTTCCCATCGTCTGGAGTTCTCCGCCCTGCTACTGACCAGAGAAGATTCCTCACTTTCTGGTTGGTGAGTTTTGAGGGAATCATATCACTTGAAACTTGATCAGCCCAGAATCGGCCTCTCATTCACAAATTCTGGATCAGTGGTGCTGGAAGAGCACAGCAATTCAGGCAGCATCCGAGGACAGGCAAAATCGACGTTTCGGACAAAAGCCCTTCATCAGGAATAAAGCAGGGCCTTTGTCCGAAACGTCGACCCTGCCCGTCCTCGGATGCCGCCCGAACCGCTGCGCTCCTCCAGCACCACCGATCCAGAATCCGGCCTCCAGCATCCGCAGTCATCGCCCTTACCTCACAGGGTGATTGAACAGAGCGAGGAATACAAAGTTATGGCTGCAGAGGAAGTGCACAAAAAGCAAGATCGACATTAGGTTGGAAATGTGAGCGGTCCATTCAGCAGTCTAATAACAGCAGGAAAGAAGTTGTTCTTGAACCTATTGGTACATGTGCTGAAGCTTTTCAATCTTGACATTGAGATAGAATACCAGCCATGGTCTACTCGAATGGTAGAGCAGTCTTGATGGGCCAAATGGCCTACTTTATTCCTATTCCTGGGGGGAAAAAACCTCAACTTCTTCAAACTCAGCTCTTATGCTGCATTGTCATATCAGATCACTTTGTTTCTCTCGCCACAGATATAACTCCAGACACGCCAGTGCTACATTGTCGGAGATGCCATCTTTCACCTGAGATATTAACCTGCCACCTCAATTGTCTTACAGATGATAAGAAAACTATTTTAAGGAAGATCAGGGGAGTTAACTCTGCTACTTATCCTTCAGAGAATCTCACTGAAAGAGATGATCTGGTCATTGTAACATCACTCAAACAACATCACTGAAATAGATTATCTGGTCATTTTCACATTATTGTTTGTGATACCTTGCGTGGTGAAAACTGCTTGCTGTATTACCTGCATGACAACAGTGACTAGACTCTGAAAGCATTGTCATTAACACATCTTTGGAAATCCTAATGTCTTGAGGACTGCTTTAGAAACAGATGTCTTTCTTTTCATATAAATGATGCTGACATGGACTAGCTTTTGTTTTGGCCGTTTCTATTTAAATCATATCTAATATATTCAATGAGCAATTCAATCTCTCCACTTGAGGAAAATCAGGTCGGGGGAGCAGAGTTCATATCAAGATGGTTGCCTGTGCTGATTCTGCATTGTCATTTCTCCCACAACATTAGAGAATGGTTACAGCACAGTCATTCCCCTGCCTTCTCCCTGCAGTCCTGAACAGTGCACCCCTCCTGAGTAATCACAGCTACTGACTCTATTATGCAGCCCACGACCACTACTGAGGACCGTGCTTGAGCTGCCAATAGGCCTCCTGAAGACAAAGTTATGTTGCTTGAGCAAGTCTGGGGGCTTCTTGCAGTGCAGTCCACACAGTGTAGGAGAAAGTGAGAACTACAGATGCTGGAGATCAAAGTGTGGTGCTGGGAAAGCACAGCAGGTCAGGTAGCATCCGAGGAGCAGGAGAATCGATGTTTTGGGCATAAGCCCTTTCCGAGGAGCAGGAGAATCGATGTTTTGGGCATAAGCCCTTTCCGAGGAGCAGGAGAATCGATGTTTTGGGCATAAGCCCTTTCCGAGGAGCAGGAGAATCGATGTTTTGGCGGTCTCCTCTACATTGGGGAGATTGGGCGCCTCCTAGCAGAGCGCTTCAGGGAACATCTCCGAGACTCCCGCACCAATCAACCAAATCGCCCAGTGGCTCAACATTTCAACTCCCCCTCCCACTCTGCCGAGGATATGGAGGTGCTGGGCCTCCTCCACCTACGCTCCCTCACCACCAGACGCCTGGAGGAAGAACGCCTCATCTTCCGCCTCGGAACACTTCAACCCCAGGGCATCAATGTGGACTTCAATAGTTTCCTCATTTCCCCTTCCCCCACCTCATCCTAGTTTCAAATTTCCAGCTCCACACTGTCCCCTTGACCTGTCCGGACTTGTCCGACTTGCCTAGCTCCTTTTCCACCTAACCACTCCACCCTCTCCTCCCTGACCTATCACCTTAATCTCCTCCCCCACTCACCTATTGTACTCTATGCCACTCTCTCCCCACCCCCACCCTCCTCTAGCTTATCTCTCCACGCTTCAGGCTCTCTGCCTTTATTCCTGATGAAGGTCTTTTGCCCGAGGCGTTGGTTTTGCCTGTCCTCGGATGCTGACTGGGTTGCTGTGCTCTTCCGGCGCCGCTGGTCCGGAGTCTGGTTTCCGGCATCTGCAGTCATTGTTTTTATCTCATCTACAGGAACCAGGTGTCAATGAAGTCCTGTCTGGCTTCTAGCACCCAATGCTGCAGTGCTTTATCATGATGAGAGTGATGTTCCCCCTGCTCAATATTCTCACTTTCTTCCTTGGACGTCTGCTCTGCTCTTCAATTTCACTATCCCACTTTGCCTTCGTAAGTTGTAAAGAGTTTATACAACACACTCTGTGGACTGTGGGCGCATTCTTGATGAAGGGCTTATGCCCAAAACATCGATTCTCCTGCTCCTCGGATGCTACCTGACCTGCTGTGCTTTCCCAGCACCACACTCTGATCTCCAGCATCTGTAGTTCTCACTTTCTCCTACACTGTGTGGACTGCACTGCAAGAAGCCCCCAGACTTGCTCAAGCAACATAACTTTGTCTTCAGGAGGCCTATTGGCAGCTCAAGCACTGTCCTCAGTAGTGGTCGTGGGCTGCATAATGGAGTCAGTAGCTGTGATTACTCAGGAGGGGTGCACTGTTCAGGACTGCAGGGAGAAGGCAGGGAAATGACTGTGCTGTAACCATTCTCTAATGTTGTGGGAGAGATGACAATGCAGAATCAGCACAGGCAACCATCTTGATATGAACTCTGCTCCCCCGACCTGATTTTCCTCAAGTGGAGAGATTGAATTGCTCATTGAATATATTAGATATGATTTAAATAGAAACGGCCAAAACAAAAGCTAGTCCATGTCAGCATCATTTATATGAAAAGAAAGACATCTGTTTCTAAAGCAGTCCTCAAGACATTAGGATTTCCAAAGATGTGTTAATGACAATGCTTTCAGAGTCTAGTCACTGTTGTCATGCAGGTAATACAGCAAGCAGTTTTCACCACGCAAGGTATCACAAACAATAATGTGAAAATGACCAGATAATCTATTTCAGTGATGTTGTTTGAGTGATAGGAATTCACAAACAGTAATGTTACAATGACCAGATAATCTCTTTCAGTGAGATTCTCTGAAGGATAAGTAGCAGAGTTAACTCCCCTGATCTTCCTTAAAATAGTTTTCTTATCATCTGTAAGACAATTGAGGTGGCAGGTTAATATCTCATGTGAAAGATGGCATCTCCAACAATGTAGCACTGGCGTGTCTGGAGTTATATCTGTGGTGAGAGAAACAAAGTGATCTGATATGACAATGCAGCATAAGAGCTGGGTTTGAAGAAGTTGAGGTATTTTCCCCCCAGGAATAGGAATAAAGTAGGCCATTTGGCCCATCAAGACTGCTCTACCATTCGAGTAGACCATGGCTGGTATTCTATCTCAATGTCAAGATTGAAAAGCTTCAGCACATGTACCAATAGGTTCAAGAACAACTTCTTTCCTGCTGTTATTAGACTGCTGAATGGACCGCTCAAATTTCCAACCTAATGTCGATCTTGCTTTTTGTGCACTTCCTCTGCAGCCATAACTTTGTATTCCTCGCTCTGCTCAATCACCCTGTGAGGTAAGGGCGATGACTGCGGATGCTGGAGGCCGGATTCTGGATCGGTGGTGCTGGAGGAGCGCAGCGGTTCGGGCGGCATCCGAGGACGGGCAGGGTCGACGTTTCGGACAAAGGCCCTGCTTTATTCCTGATGAAGGGCTTTTGTCCGAAACGTCGATTTTGCCTGTCCTCGGATGCTGCCTGGGTTGCTGTGCTCTTCCAGCGCCACTGGTCCAGGGTCTGGTTTCCAGCATCTGCAGTCATTGTTTTTACTCTCATTCACAAAACCCACTGCAGCAGCCCACTGTCTCTAAACGCCTTTCCCACCCACAGTTGCAGAGTTTTTCGGTTTATTCAGTATCTCTTTCCCTTTGGGGGAAAGGTTGATGTGGATGGGCTGGGAAATGACATTGACGGTTTGGTTTGCCATGATGGCATCAAATGGCGGGGTAGCGCTGGTGAACGAAATGGCCACCATATATTCCTCTCTGTCTTTACTGTTTCTGACAGAGGAAATTAAACAATAACATGATGAGGACACTGTGAATCTCCACCACGGAACACCAAGGACTTCCCTTTATCCCACTGCTCTTACAGCTGGAATTCCCAGCTCCTGTTGTAGCATTAGATCAGACAGTGGAGGGTTCTTCCAGACGCTCTGTCAGACTGCATGCTCCTTCACACAGGTTTCCAACCAGCCACATGGAGCAAACGGCCGTGTGGATATTGGGAATTCAGGGACAGATTTCCCCTTTGCCTGGCTAGAGTTCTGGCCACGGTAAGAAACATGAATTTGGGAAATTCAGTGTCTTTCTCTGGATTCTTATCACTTTACAACTTAAACTGAATTTCAATTTACTCTTGCATAACATTCTTCTATCTTCAGTATTCATGAAAACTGTGCAACATGTGCTTGGATGTAGCCATGATGAAGATTGATGATGAGTGCAGTATGTTACATGTTGTCTGTAGGAACTTGAAGAAAGAAATTAGAGAAGTGTCGTTGAATAGAATTCCGTGCCAAATTGAAGCCGACCGAATGAGAAGCCCTGTGACAGCGATAATATAACGTTGTCTTTAAACAACGCAGCGACCCACGGAAATCCAGTTTTCAATCAAGTCTATTTTGCGCAACATTTTTCTGTGTCCCACTTCCTGAACATGATGCCCGAAAAGTCCCAGGTCCATATCAGTTCCTCTTCCTCTGCCTTAGCATTAATTCCAGAACTGCAGCAAAAGTAGAACATGCGGGTCGAAGGTCCCAGAGGTACGAGTTGGGCACTTTATAGGCTTGCTGCCGGTGGGCTGCAGTGGAGCAACTGATCAGCGCTTGGCACTGAACAGTGTGTTCAAATGCCGCAGTTGTAATTTCAATCCTCATCTAAAGATGGTTTTACTGACGTTAATCAGGAATTATTGGAGCATCAGACTGAAGCGTAGTCGAAGAATAATGTCGAATAAAGCAGCATCTATTCTAAAACTCCAGTTTCTGATTTGTGGGATTGTTCTGTCTTTGGGACAGGTATCAATTATTAACCGTAAAACTGCGCATTTTCCCCAAGTGATGATCCATCTGTGGATCAAGAAACAGAGGTGATATTATAGCTTGATAACCTTTTTCAAATCTCTGCACTGGATTACATTCTTGAATCGGCTGTTAAACTCGTTTCATATAATCATGTTTGCTGCAACGTCACACAGCTAATTAAGCCGTTTGAAAGGAATTAGATTTATCTCTTTGGGTAGACTGAATGTTGTCAGTGAATCTGGTAAAGTCAATATCAAATAGTTTTGCTGCTGTGCGGAACAGAGGGTTCCTACAGGATTAAGGAAGCGTCTTGTCGCTTGAAGTTTCTGGAGGAGATCAGAGAGTATTAAATGGACTCAGTCCCGTTCGTTGTCATTGTGAACAAATGTTCAAGGCAACAGATATCAAAGATAATGATGCTTGACATCGACTGGTCCATTCCTACTCACTAGAGTCACAAATGTATTACAAATCCCGTGAGCAGTACAGATGATGATCCTTTTGGCAACCTCAGTGAGTGCGACAATTAATCCCCCGTTGTTATTCTCACTCAATACCATAAACCGGTTAGCCAGCGGACTGAGCTAACCGGCTTCGATTTAACGCAAAGCTAAAACAAACAGCTCAGTACATTAACAATCTGTAGTAGTCCACGTCGAACCAGCTAATGCACCTTTCAACACCACCAGCTCTTCTTATACTTAACATGTTCAGTTGCAGATATTATGCAATTTCTTTCCGATGAACCCTAAACAATTCTTGAGTGTGTCACTTTTGCCTCCCCAACCAGGCAACCCAGAGTCCCTGTCCCTGTTAAATTCGCTCCTTGTGTCTGCACGTGGCCTGTCAAATATGCTGGAATCATCTTCTAACATGTTTTATTTTTTCTGAAAAATCATCTCCGATTTCAAAAACTCAGAATAGAAAGTACCTGTTGCAAACTTCTTTGTCGTTCCTCGCTCATTTTGAAGCTCTAACCTCTGGTTATACGATCACCTGAACGAGGTAATTTCCATCTTTGTTACCCTAACCAATTTTACATCAGCTGGAAAATCTCCATTAGGACACAACTCAGTCATTCCTGATTTGTGTCGCATGATTCTTCATCTATTCTACAATCCCATTAAATCCCTTCTTTTCTTTCCATCCCTTCTTTTCTTTTATCCCAGTAAACCTCATTTCCGTCGTCTGAAACGATTTTGTATCAAGGGAACTCTGACCATATCCTTCCTTACCATATTTCACCCCCCAACCCCCGTGTATTTCATCATGTCTTTATATCCCAGTAAATTTCGTCCTGCTTAATGATGCTGGGTCTACTTCAACTCATGAAAACTTACCATTATGCTATGCAATCTCTTTACCGGTACAGGAAAGGTGTGGGCTATTTCACTTACAGCTGAGTCGGTTGGCTGCAGCAACATTGAGTCAAATCGCAGTCACACAGGTTTCTGTTGTTCTCATTTGTATTTCTTCTTAACGTGTGCTTAAGTAACACAGTGAGGAATCAATTAATATGGTAAGGCATACATAAGGGGGCGGGTTCAATCTGAGGTTTTGAGAATAGGGAAGTTTTGATTAACATAGACCAGAGATTGCTCAAATCGCCGCACATGAGATTGACAGAGAGCGATGTTGAGCGAAATACACAGTCTTGGCAAATGCCAGTGTTATGAAGTTTTGGGTGTAATGTATTTTTAATGGTGTTGAAATGTCTGGCTAGCACAACGAGTCCAGAACAAGGTAACAACATAACATTTGGTCGAAACAACTAAGAGCTGTGTTACATGGATACAAAAACAAATGCGGATTCGGCCAATCAGTTTAAATTATGCCCCAATCATGTTAGAATTTAGTATTTTTACAATGTTAAAACCAATGAAACGATCCGACGTTTTGTGGGACAAATATTGGACATTTTGAACAGTTACCCAAAGCTGCGAAGAACAGCAAAGAGAGCAGCTAAAAGACCAACAGATTTAGGATGTTCGTAAAATCTCCAAGAGGTGCCTACCTGGAGAAATAGATAGCATAGAAAAAAAAAACATCAACAGCGACCTGGAGAAAAAATCTACAGAGGAAGATCGAAAAGAGAAGATTCTACAACTAGCTGGTTTGTAAATTTGATTTTTTTTTGTAAATGTTAGAAGCGTCGGCGTGAGGGAAGGTATTGCAGACCAGAGGATTAAGAGAAAGGAGTTATAAATAGTTGAAAGTTGATTATTCTCTGTCACATGTTAAAAATGACAATAAAATTGTTAATGTTAACTTTAAATAGTGATTTTTGGGATAGTTCTTTGCCTGTTGAATTTTAACAGAATACAGCACGGGATGAATCCTTTCGGTTTTGCTGGTTTACATTAGCAGAAGGGTTTATCCCGTCACGTAACACCAGTTCCTATGGTTGCTTTGTTGTTTTGCTCATTTGTGTATTTTGCTTCATTAACGATTTTGAAGTTGTCCCCTCTACACAAAACGTCCGTGCTTTTGTACCATTGTACAAAAGGAACAGTGGGTCTCGGCGACAAGACTCCCTACAATAAAATTCGACGCTGATTCAGTCTTACTATCCTGATATTGACCCATGGAAACAACACTGCCCACTCTCCTCGAGTCTGGAAAACGATCCCAGATAATGTTACATCCCGCTCTCAAGGGGCTTTTCATTCCATCGCTTTCAATTCCTCACAGAATCCGTTTCAACAGAATTTGTCACTGAGTCATTCCTTTGTTTGTGCTCAAATCCTGTGAGCAGAGCGTCACAGGTGGAGCGTGCTGAGCCCATAAACCAGAGGTCAGACCATACTCTGTGAACTATAGTCTGCTGCTCATCCTTTCACTAACAGCAGGTAGATGTATCTCTGCTATGCAAATTTTCACACCTGTTTTCAGAAGCAAGATAAATATTTCCTGGTTGTTGTCACACAGACAACAACAGCACTGGTCGAGACTATCTGCTCGCAGACATCCATTTTTATCCCATGGGTGTAAAGATGATTGTTTGAAACGCTTTCTTCTGTTCCCTGTCACTCTGGGATGATGTGAGCTGTGAAATCTATTCTCTGACCTTGGGATAACACTTATACATACCAGGTGCAGTGTGCCTGAGCGACAAGACTCGCTGCAATAACACCCCATGCTGATTCAGACAGCAGAGGCCTCGATGTGACTTCGAGAACGACACAGACACAGTTCCCGATGACGGGGAGAAATTCTCTTTTTCCCTGCACTTTTCTATTTGTTTCAGATAGCGTTATTTGCACAAGGTTCCCAAAAGAAGATGGGTTCCTGTGCATGCATGATCTCCCTTTTGGACAGCTTTCCAGAATTTTAATAACTCCCACTCCCTCTAGCCCCCGCCCTGATCCCTAAACCCGTGTTTGATATGGAGCTGAAGAGGGCGTATACGTTTCTCTCCCACGACACTGATTGCCAATAGAAGATGAGTTCGCCCAGCTGCCAATGGTGCGAGCCCGCTCGCGGGGCAAGTGGCCAGCACAGCTTCCGGGAAACTGGAAGTCAGAATGGCAAGGAACTGTTATTAAATCTCAAAGCTGCCTTCACTCCGAAACAACAGAAAAAAGCCTATTTTTAAACAAAGAGACTCACCTGATTTATAGATCATGCACAAGCTGCGGTTCTGGCTCGTTGGTCTTGGGTGTGATGTTGCCTCGGGTGGGTGATGTACATACGAGAAGTCACACTTGAGCACTGGAGTTTTGCATTTAATTCTATTTTTGACTCAGAAGGCAAGATTTCGTTGAGATCAAGGTCAGATCAAGATATCGAAGCTTCAAGACATACACCAGCAACTTCTTGTCGGCCGTTACTAGACTGAGAAATGCATTCCCTAACTTCAAATGATGTTGATCCTGTTAATGTGGATCTTGCCGAGCGCATGTCCTGTGTGAATTAACCTGAAAGCCTTAGTCTGTCCAAAATGTTGTTTTTACTCACAAGGTAATCTGCATGTCCTTGATTAGTGTGATCTGCCTTTAACAATCGCAAACTAATATTTTCACTGTACTCAGATACATGTGACAATCAAACAATCAAATAAAGTCAATCAATCGAACCACACAGACATTTCCTTATTGTTTGGTGCCAGCACAGCGAATGTGGGCTGCATGGCCTCACTTTGCATTGTGACATATTTTCTGATTCCAAATTAAATCACAGTTAAAGCAACAGAATGTGGAAGTTACCCACCGATTATATTGACAGAGGCGGGACACACCTGCGCCACACGCAATAATAGTGATGACTTTTCAACATCATCCTCTGAGGTACATGCCACACGTCAGGCGAAATGCTGAAGACAGTGTAATTCATGCTAAAGTCAGCGCTAACAGAGCGGCGCAGCTGGAACCTATTGGGCTCATAACCCGGAAATTAATGGATTGAAAACATCCTCTGCTCGTTGACAATTCCACGTTTCAGTGTGTGTACTGTCCCCGCCAGTGTTCCTCTATAACATGGCTCCATTCTATGTATTGCATGTTGTTTCACTTTCCATTTCCTTTCACGCAATGTATCTGAAATGAATATTTCGTACTGATACACCCGCCAAATTGACACAGGTGAGGAAACATACTCGTGAAGTTCGGGAAGCTATTTTCCTGTTCTCTGTCGGTCTGCTCTGATCTGATTCACAAAATCATTTGCCAGAGCTGGGAATAAACTGGTGAAGGTGAGATATATTCGTTGTTTAGTGCTCTATACGCATGAAGCCCTGCAGTTATTCCCCACGCTGTTTCACACAGCCATGTCCTCCCCGTGAAATGAAAAGACGTGAGTAACAATTGGATCAACTTGTTGGAGACAGCATTATGACACTGACACAGTTCCGCATTATTAGGACATAGATCGCCAATTATGAATAACCACAGAGATACACTAGTGACAGAGAGTTGCCGTGGACTCGATGGGCTGAACAGCTTCTGTCAGCGAGTGAGTGATGCCACACGTTGATGCTGCCCCTCGTCCTGTCTCTGGAACAGAGTGGCTGATGGTGAAATAATGTCTCATTGTTAACCCTCCCTTCTGCGTTAGACTGTCTGCAGCTCCGCAACTCAGGACCGTGGGGATGACTCTCAGTGACTGAGGGTTTCATTCGCATTCGGTTTATCTAGGACAGCTGGGGCTCAGGTGTTAACTGCTGCCCGATTGCAGCAAAGAAACCGATGCCACTGTTACAAAAGCCTTTCTGCAGGATTGCTGTGAAGATGGATTCTGAACTGCAAACAGGCTGCACAAAAATGTCCTCACATCAATTTACTTGAGGATAGAGAATCCGTTGTACATTCTGTCTTTCCCAACTGCTCAACATCTTTATCTGTCTCTCAGATAAATAATATTTACAGAAAGTTCACAATCAAACTTACTGATTTCCAGCACTTGATGGAACTAGCTCTGCCGATGACAGCATATCCGCGCTTGCCTCCCCTCACACTGCTTGCAGGTGGAGGGAAATAACTGAATACTCTGCTGATGGAGTCCAAGCGGAAGGGTTAAACAGCACTGTCCCGTGAACAAGGAGACGGAATGAGAAGGCGATATTCTTGAAACACTTTGGTGCTTAGAAACCCGAGATCAAAGTATAATGTTGTTGGATCTGAGCGACTTTCAGCTGGTTTGGTGTTGGAAACGTAAAAATGCCACTTATGCTGGGGCATGATCTTCGCTCAGCAGCTTGTGTTAATACTGGCATGTGAGAATGTCTTACGTGAAGTCGCCATCGAGCCTTGATCGTTTGATTTCACTTTTGCCCGGTCGTCCTATCAGGTGTTTGATAAAAAAAAGTTGTAAATCAGGAATTTGCCCCCCTTGAAATAACGTTGAATTCTGGAGTAAGAAGTGTCATTTTAGTAAGCATGGCGCAGTACCACATGTGGTGAAAGCGAAACAAGTGTTTCAGGATGCTCACCCACACAATAAATGGGCATGAGCCATAAACTAATCGCACAACTAACTGCAGGGCAATTCCACCATCTTGGTTGTTCGCACAGTTCTGCACACTTGAGGAAGTGGGGACATGAAATGATTGGAAATATCGCTGAACAGGTTAATGGGAATGGTGTGATGTATGAGGAATGTCAACAATAAAGGTAATTTGTAAGGTTGGGGCAGTTCTTCTTGGGAGCAGAAGGCCGACAGTTGGCCTTGTTAAACCTTTCCAAGACATGAGTGGGATAGACAGAGGAAGTAAGGAAGGGAGAAAGTTCCCTACGCCTGAAAGGATCGATAACAATTCAGCAGAGTTCTAAAGTCATTCGTAAAAGAAGAAAAATGGATATGAGGAGAAACGTTTTCACATAGCGAGTGGTTAGTGTCTGTAAACCACTGCCTGAAATTGACAAAGAGGCAGTTTCAATCGAGTTATTTAAAAACTAATTCGATGGTTATGTTGAAAGTGAAAGTGTTGAGAGTTACAGGAAAAAGGCAAGAGAATGATACCAAAAGAGAAACACATTTATCTCTGTGGAGAGCCAGCACATCTAAGGTGGCTTGTGACACATTTGTGATTCAGAGTGGAATCACAGTTGGAGCAAAAAAGCCGGGGGCACATCTACACAACAGAATATTATCCAGCACGGACATGTCGCAGGGAGGATGTCGCTGTCTGAAAATCCTGCAGTGTGTCCTGCGGATCAGAAACAGCACACTTCACGAGTGGGGCAAAAGCAGGCCTCTGTACCGTGGCCAAGCAGCCTAAGCCGCGGAATTCGGGTTCCTGTTTGGAAGGCGGACTTAGTTTCGAATCCCCCCACTGCAGCGTGTTATTGTGCTCTGCTCAAAGCCAAGCTAAAAGCAGCAGTGTTGAATGTAGTGTTGGCAAGTGCAAACACACTCAAAGGTGTCACAGTCGATGTGGTGGTCGCCTCCCACACCGGAATTCGCAGGCTCTACTGCTGTTGTTCTGTTCCACGCGAGTTGAGCTTTCACCGAAACCCAAAAGAGAGTGTTGCTTCATTGCTGTCGTGAAACAAAGTCCTGCGGTGTCTCTACGCGTCGTTGTTTGGTGTTCTGGCGAAAGGGAAATGTTTCCAATGAGTTACGGTGTTACATGGTCTTAAGTTTCGTTAATTTCTGTCCTGCAGACATTAGAAGGGAAAGGTAATCTAATCGAGACTGTCATTGGTGAACTTCAGTTTTCATGGCCCATTCTTGTTGTGTTGTTTCCTCCTCTCTTTTCAGCACTTTCTGGGAATGAGTAGTGCACTAAGGCTCCAGTATGTTTGAAAAAGTAGTTTGGAATTGCCCTGCTGTTAGTTGTGAGATTAGTTTATGGCTCATGACCACGGTCTGTATCACATTCAGCGTTCATGCTTCGCTGTGTCTGAAAAATGCATTTGCTTTGTCATTTTAGTGTCTGTTCCGTGTTAAATGCTGACTGTTTTGCCATTCGCTCAATACATTATGAGATAACACGGTTTGTGAGGTAACTTACAGCAGCAAACATCCTCAACTGAGGATCCGGGAATATTTCACGGAGTATGGTCATTCGGGGCAAAAGTAAGAAAGTCTTTTGGTTCTGCAGTGTTTCACAATGCTATCTTTCCGGTGAACAGCCGCAGAGAGCGATGGCAAGCCCCGCTAAAAGTAATCCTTTCAAGCCGGTGTAACTAACACAACGTTATTGTGGCATGGAAGCAGATTCTTTGTGGATCTCGTCCATGCTGACGACATAGCCAAAATTAAACAAGTCCCACTTCCCAGCACTTGGCCCCTATCCTTCTGAAGCCTTCCAATCCAGAAACTCCTCTGGTTGCCTTTGAAACCTTCTGAGTGTACTAGCCTCCTCTGGTAGCCAATTCCATAGACGCACACCTGTCTGTGTGGGAAATGTGCCTCAGGTCCCGTTTAACATTTAGCCCTCTCACCTGAAATCTACGCTCACCAGTTTTCAACTCACCCCACCTTGGGTAAAATACTTAAATACTCAGTTTACAAACTTTCCATAAGATCATGCCCCAGCCGCTACGCTGCAGAGCAAATTGACCCAGCCTATTCAGCCTCACCCGACAGTCGATACATTGACAACATTCTAAAAATTTTGTAAGCAATTTCACATGATTTTCTTACTTTTTCGATGATGCCAATTACGCTGGACAACAACGGGCTATTGGAAATGGAAAGGTGAAGCGGAGAACTGCTGCAAATGACAGTGCTGGGCACCGCTGAACAACAGCAGGCCTTGGCGGGACTTGTCTCTGGTGTGTAGTGGTTATCACATTCACTTCACACGCGAAAGGTCCCCAGTTTGAAACTGGGCAGAAACAGCCCTGTCCCCAACCGCAGCCTTTTAGATGGAAGAGAATGATCTTTCCTGCTTGCTTTCACATCAGCAAATCTGGCTTTGCGTTTGCTCATGCAAATCCCTTCTCAGGGTGAAAAGTAAAATAATTCCATTTAAGTACTGGGCGAAACGTTGTTAAGTGTTTCTCCAACCGGTTTCTGATCATACGCCATTCTGTTTAAGACTGTAGTTACTGCGTTCTGATCCTTCGACGAAAAGCAATAACACATTTGCATTCCTTGCACAGGCGGCCCGGTTCAAAGCCAAGGAGAAAGGTGATATGCTGGGTCACTGTGCACCACGGATTCCTAATGTAGCCTCTCTGTCAAAAGTATTCCAAAGTAGTCTCTGAAAGGCCTCATTTGGAAGCTGACTGCCGTTATTCAACGTGCGAGAATTAGCACCAGAAGTCCTGAATCGTGTTTTCGCACGTTAGCGGCTCATTCCATCAGCAACAGCAATAACTGGATTTAATATCTCAGATGATCCTCTAGAGTTGTGTTGTCATAGCGTCACTAATATTTAGGTATGTACCGAGATCTAAGCCATGTTGGAACTGAGACTGCGGAAATAACAGACAGGCTACAGAATGACATCACATCCATTTGGTTTTCTTAATATCACAGAAAAGCAGGAAAATGTAAACGGGGAGGGGGAGGGGAGGATGCAAGCGGGATAACAAAGTGAGGCAGTTGCAGATTGGTGAAGTTCCTGCTTTTTGATTTACTCAACAAGAGACGTGAAGGTGACTCAGGCGGGAGAGATTTTCACATTGAGAACAAAGAACACTCACGTACAGTTAGCAACTCTTTGACATCTAGTGGGGTGGGAGGGTGGGATAATCACTTTTTGACTTCTGTTAATATGTTCAGAAACTATCTTTTACATTGATGAGAACAGAAACTGCTTCCCTAATAAGCAAAATGGAATTTTGTAACTTTTCTGAGTCGTGTCCCATCGATTCCCACATTGGTTTCCACCTCAGCTGGCAGCCATGTTATTCATGTCCTGATGTGGACATTCTGCAGCAAGTTGCATGGATAAGGTGAAAGACAAGGAAATGCCAACTCGTACTGGCACCAAGGTTTGAGCATCCTCACAATGTGATCTATCCTTCTCGGATTGTCCTGATACCTCGGCTTTTCAGGTGGAGAACATTCTTTGGGACGCTTATTCTGCAAAACAGTCGCAGTAACTGAAACTGTGCTGCACGGTATGATGTGGAACATGGCCTGCTCAGCTTTGTGCATTTTCCCTGTCATCCGAAATGTTTTGTGTTCCGTTCTGTTTCGAGCAATGGTCGAAATAATTTACCAAAGCAAGAATCGAAATTCCAGGAATGCAGCTCATGGTTATTTTATCAAATCATGACAGAACATGCATTCTCACACTCGCATATACATTTGTAGCTGAATATAGTGTCAGAAGATAGATTCAGCTTTCCATCGAGTTTTCTGTGGGTTGATAGGCTATCATTATCTGCTGTGAAATTGATATCAGAGTCGGGCATATCCCAACTGTATGCGAGGAGGACAAGGACCGCGAAATGTTTTCCCTGTGCTTTTTCATCTGTTGTTTTGCAGCAGCACAATTGAAAATGTATGTAAATAGGCCGCACGCACGCGCGGGTGTTACCGTGGCCGGTCTCGAATGGGATGTCGCTTCCAATCCCACCACTGCCATTTCTGTTGGTCAACAGCAAAGCTGCAGAGTGTTTAAGTGCCGTATTCAAAGCAAAAAAAAAGACCTGGTAGGTTTGCTTGTTGGAAAATTAACGACCGTGTGAGAGAGTGCAGTCTCTCTCAAAGGGGTCAGTTTCTGTGCTGTGATGGTCGTGTTTGCCTCCCACATGTAAAATCACAAGCAGCTTTACTGCCACTGTTTTTTTCCAGGCAAGTTGACTTTTCACTGCAACCGAGGAGAGACTGTTATTTCATTGCTTTTGTGAAACATAGTCCTTCCGTAACTCTACCCGCCGTTATTTGGTGTTCTGGAAAATGAGAAAATGATGCCAATGAATTACGATGTCATATGTTCAAAAATTTCTCCCATTTCCTTCATTTCTGTCCTGGACACGGCGGAATGGAAAGGAAATCTAATCGAAAATCTAATTGGTGAAGTTAGTTCTGAGATTAGTACATTGCTCATGCCCCTGGTTGTGCCCGCCAGAACCAACCCTCACCCTGCCTGACCCTCTCCGCTCCCGGATATCAACTACCCCTCCATCCTCCACCCATTCTCAGGTGGGTTGCCGTTTTTTCTGTCAATTTCACTGTCCAGCTTAACCCACCAGGAACCTGCATCAACATATCCTCCACTCATGGACTCACATGTTGAGCTCACCTCCCCACTAACCATCACAGTCAGATACTTTGCCAGACCACAGAGTGTTGCAGCGGACGTGCAACTCAGCGCAGAGCAGGCTGCACTGGCCTGCAAAGACCCAACGGCAGTCCCGCACAATTCCTTTATAATTAAGAACACGTGGCTGCCCATAGATCTCACAACCATGATAGAGCATGTTGCACAACCAACAATACATTTCACACCCTTTAGGCAAGACACAGACCCTTTAGTAGAGCTTACACTGATTGGACAGGGCGAGTTTTGTAGGCGCTGTGCTCCCGCATTACTAGAACTACTTTTACAAAACAAGGCCCAGGCGCTTCCTCCTCGTTCGACAGCCGTTTCTTATTAGCTGACATCCCATAATCACTGTGGGCACAGTAATAGAACCATGCAGGCCAGCTATTTTCCGCCCAATCACGTACAGTTACACTCAGACAGGGAGCAATCCTGCCATCAATACAACAATACCCGTATCACCCGTGGCAGTATTGGGAATCAAACCAGTCATTGAATCACCTCTGCAACAGGGAATCCTCGGGCCCACAAGCAGCCCATGCAACACTCCCTTCTTAACTATCCCGAAGCGTGGAAGACCATGAAAATGGCGCTTTGTGCAAAACCTTAAGGATGTCAATGCCATTGTTGTTCCCTGCTTCCCAATATTCTCGGACACAATGCTCTCCTGTCAGTACCCCGCCTCCTCCTCCTGATATTCTTGTAATCGACCTTTGCTCAGCATCATTCTCCATTAAGTTGTTCCCCGAAACTTTATGTTTTTACATATGGCGGCTGCAAAAATACATGGGCCGGATTTCCCTAAGGGTATTCGAGAGCCCCAAATTTGTGCCGCTGCAGTAAACCTCACCCTGTCCACCCTTCACCTACCATGCCACAGCACGTTCCTCCAGTATGCGAATGGCCTGCTATTGGCTTCCACCTCCACTACTGCATGAAAGCAGTTTACGGTGGCCTTGCTCTTTAGTCTGGCACAGGATGGGCATAGGGTGCCTATCAAGAAAATGGAGCTCTGTCAGCAAAATGTCTAATATCTTTCCTATGGACTCAGAGCACTGTCCATGGAGCAATTGGCTGTCACCACCCAGCTTCCTCTACCTGCCACAAACAGGCAGCTGCAAGTGTTTCTGGGGCTGGTAAAGAAATGCAGGCCTTGGTCTCCTGCCCAATGTGTTATTACTGCACCTCTATGGGAGGCAGCTTCCCGTAAACAGAATGAAGTCAAGTTCCAAAATGCAACAGCCATTCACTGATCTGAAGCAACAAATAATTTCCACTCCTGCTCTGGGAGTCCAGATTAATCCCGGCCCTTCTGTCTTAATGTAACCAAGCTAGAAGGGTTCGCGTCTGGCATTTTAACACAGCTTCATGGGGATCTCCATCGCCCTGTTGCGTTTTACTATTGTTTAGTTACCACCTGTTATGAGTGGAATGCCGGCATGTTTGTGCGCGTTTGCAGCAGCCACAGTAACAATGGATAAGGCCACCCCATTGTGCTATATAATCCGTGTACTGTTTTGGTCCCACTGTCAATCTTCCTGCTGCTTAATTCAGCAGCAATCCAACATTTTACTGCAACTCAGAGAATTGGTCATCAGGTCGCTTGGTGATCTAAGTTAACCGTTCCCTACACCGTGCCCTAGCTTTGATACCCGCCACCCTAATTCCGCTCAGCAAACATGATTCTGCAGACAACCACAACTTCTTGAACCTGGTTCAGCATTCCTGACAAACGGGCTCCTGCCAGAAACGTTGATTTTCCTGCTTCTCGGATGCTGTCTTATCTGCTGTGGTTTTCAGCACCATTCTCATCTTTACTCTAATCTCCAGCATCTGCAGTCCTCACCTTCGCCTGGTTCAGCAGGTGTCCTGACCGATCTGAGAAAACCCTGACCAGATTCTTTTCACCAGCGGCTTTTCCTTCCGGCCATCAGACCAATACACATTAGCAGGACATGCAATCTGCACCCCCTTCACCACTCTAGAATCAGCTGAATTATCAGAAGGAGTTTCCACACAGGTGGCAGAGCTCTTTGCTCTCACCAGAGCCTGCAAACTGGCACAGGGTAGCACAGCCACTATCTACACAAACTCCAGATATGCCTTTGGAGTCGTTCAGGACTGTGGCACAACATGGAAACAGTGGGGTTTATCGGCTCAGCAGGGAGACGAATCAAACATGCTGCACACATTGCCAAAATCCGAGAGGCAGTCCTGCTACCCGCCGCTGTCGCTATTATAATATATGTTGCCAACAACTCTGCCACCGACCTCGTCACCTTAGCAAATGCCTCTGCTGATGCAGCCACCCGGGAATGCGCATTACCCCTGGTCAGTTATGCCCTGCAGCCACCCAAGGTGATGAAACCTCCAGAGTTCCCTGACCCTCTCAATGCAGTCCGGGCAGATCAGCTAGCCGCCACACCAGAAGAGAGGGCCGCATAGGCCCACATTGGTGCCGTGCAATCACCATCCTTACAGGTTCTTACCCACCTCGATGGCTGCATCATCTACTTGAAAGCCCACCTGCACTTACTGGCCCTGGCGGCACACGGAATTGGACACAAAGGCAAGATGCTGCCAACCATTCCTGGTATGCAGCGGGATTCGCTGCAGCTGCCCAAGCCCTGCTGTCACAGTGCCTCATCTGTCTACTGTAAAATGCAGGGAAGCTGATGGCCAAACATGATTATGTACCAGTTCCTGAGGGTCCATTCACGCACCTTCTAACTGACCTTGCCTATATGCCTCAGAAAGAGGAATAAAAACATGTCCTAGTTATTGTCGACATGTTTTCAAAATGGGTAGAGTCATTACCCATCAACAAAAAAATGCCACCAGAGCAGTGGTAAAATGTATCCTGCAGGACGTTATTACAAGAGTTTTATATCCCAGGGCGCTTAGAAACATACGGGGGATGGGGCCCATTTCAGCGCAAAGTTCATTACTGTTGACTGTTCCACCTTCGGGATACGCTGGAGATACCACAGTCTGTACAACCCCTCAGTCATCAGGAATGGTGGAGAGAATGAACGGCCTCCTTAAAACCACCCTCCCCAAAATCACTCAGGACACAGGACTGGCTTGGCCAGATGGCCGGCCACTGGTGTTTTACACAGTAAGAGGACAGAGAAATCGAATAACAGAAATCACACCCTTTGAAGTGCTAATGGAACGACCAATTCCCACAGCTGCCGGACCCCCCAAACCACCCAATGACACAGCGCTGCTCTTAACACAGGAAATGCTCTTGGATTACGTTCAAGCCCTTAGTAGAAGGATCACTTTAAACCATGATTTGTTAAAAGCTGCGATATACTGGCCACTTGTGTGTTTCTTTTTTTCCTGCTGATGGAAACTGAATAAAGATTTGCGCATCTTGTGTCTTTCACTGTGCTCAAACTTGTACACACACAACTGGGGAAAAAAAATAAGCACTACCGTAGTTAGGCGATAGTGTGGGAGTAAAACAAAAATAACAAATAAAAAGCTGCAGTGTCCACGCCACTGCAGGAACCACTGCACCCGTTTAAACTGGGCACTATGCAACGTGACAGTCCCTGCCAAAATATTCTCTCTCCCCGAGATGGAAAGGACCACTCTTGGTCTATCTCACGACAATGACAGCTGTCACGCTCCAAGGGAGACCAGAATGCGACCCGGTGAAAGAGGGCTCTGCCTCCACAGAAGGACAACCAAGCAGAACAGGATACAGCTCCAGACACCACATAGGGATCCAGCTGCTCCCTGCAGCCATCGAGATCATCACTTTTGGTCTGACCTGCTCTTCTCCACTGATCAGTAACAGGCCACACACAGAGCACTTAATCCACCTTGAGAAGTGGGTGAACATTTTCCTTGACATGACCCACATGTATGCCCAGAGGGTAAACCAGACCAGCTGCTGAGTCTGTACCCATGTACCTGAACTTTCCCACCGGCGCATTCCCCACGGTGCAGTCCCTTTTAACGCCGCAGAGATGGCAGAGTTGTGGCTGAAACTGGACATGTCCACGGGGACACGATGCTCAGTCTGCTAACCAGACCGGCCATTCATGTGGCTAATAGCTCAGACTGCTGGAAATCCGCAGGATGCCACCTCGGTAAATTCACAGGATGGTCATACGCAGCCCAGAACCGCTCACATGGGCATACAACCTTGACCATCACTGAATCCACCGCACGGGTGTCACGAGAAGCCAGCCATCTGCATGGGTGGTTGGGTGGAGGTGGTGCACTAACTCACTGCTCTTGACCCCTGCAGCGTTCTGGTCTGTAGCAGAGTGCAGCATCCTAGATTTACTTGGCCACAACATGTCTGCCCACAATTCCATTTTCAATATTATTTAGACAGGAACCAAAACCCACCACCTAAGAATATACAATAACACTTATTTTGTCTGCGGCCACGAGGCATACCTCGGCTGGCGTTGTCATGGACTGACACGTGCTATGTGGTACCACTCATTTACCAGTCGTCTCCCTTCCAGAAGCTTATTCCCCCAAGAAACGCGCCCTCACTACCGTAGACGATGTATCCCCCAACCCCCGTTTTTGTGTCACTTACAAAACCCAGCACCTCGACATAGAGGCATATCTACTGGCCACCACTCTGGAGGAGATAGCATGCCACGGCTGAAGTACTTGCCCAGCTAAATGCAGAGGCTGTCGCCATTCACACTGTCACTCTGCAAAACAGAATGGCCCTGGACACTGGCTGGCCAAAACTGGGGCACTTGCACCTTCATTGGCACAGACTTCTGTACCTACATCCCTGACCCCAGCGAAAATATAACGGACCTGACACACCACTTTCCACAGGCTGCTGCTGTCCCAAATGAACCGTAGTCCCACTGGGACCTGTGGACCTGGGCAACCGCCTGGCTTCGCTCACGGGGCACTGAACTGCTGGAGGAACTAATATCCAGTATTGCGGTTGTAGGTATCATTATCCTGGTCATGGGCCTCCGTATGTGCTGCTGCCGGTTTTGTACAGCACTTTTACCCCTGCTCTCCTCACTAACCAGCTTGTACAAGTTCGCTGGAGTGAGATCCCCTCCCCTGACACAAACTACACTTGGTCAGATTCAGACACTGACTACTACCTGCCTGACATCGAAACCCCACCATCTGATGGCCTACCTGGTCCGGGCTACATTGCGCTTTTTCAACATGCTCTTAACAAAAAAAAAGAGTAACTGTGGGAGAAAATCTGCTACACTGTCCACCCACTGCATAAACACATAAAAAAACACAGAAGCATGTCTATGAAACACAGAAATCATGCCTGCTAACACACATAGGACACCCACAATGAATCAGTTTTGGCCAAGCAGGCGAATATAGAAATCAAATATTCTAAGCTACTCCCAAACCAAATAAGACACTTCTCAAACAGCCTTCACAGTAAGCTCCTAGCCTCGACCATCTCTTAAGTCCTAATACCCTAAGCACAAGCTCGTTTCCCATATAAACTGTTGGCGCATAAACAACGAGGCAGACTGAGAGACCCCGGAAGACTTTGCTCCCAGGAGGAACACAATGGACAGAACTGAAAGCCAGCAGAAGGAACACTTACACATACTCGTGCAGACAGGAAATACCGTTACGAATCCCCGAGAAGACATTCTCATCTATTCAAGGAGATGGCTGGAATCTCCAGTGTCAATTACAATTGAATTGTTACTGCCAGATGCTTGTTTAAATTCCATTCAGTTTATTCTTGTTTTAGTCGCTTTACAATTTTCACCACTGTACTGTTACTGCTTTACAATTGTCACCTTTTTTAGATTAGATTAGATTACTTACAGTGTGGAAACAGGCCCTTCGGCCCAACAAGTCCACATCGACCCTCCAAATAGCAACTCACCCAGACCCATTCCCCTACATTTACCCCATCACCTAACACTACGGGCAATTTAGCGTGGCCAATTTACCTAACCTGCACATTTTTTGGACTGGAGCACCCGGAGGAAACCCACGCAGACACGGGGAGAATGTGCCAACTCCGCACAGACAGTTGTCTGAGGCGGGAATTGAACCTGGGTCTCTGTACCCCTATGAAACCTGCCTGCACCCTCTGCTTGGGTGAGAACATTCTGGCCATCTGCGCGGAGAATCAGTTCTGTGCCATGCTGGTCAATGTCTTTTCCACGATGTCAAGTTGTTTAATCGTATCTGGTCTCTGATCCATTGAGCTGAATTTCTCTGACACCACGTGATCGTGAATTGCTTATGTTTTTACCGTGTTATCAGTCTCCCGTGTGGGATGTCAGTGAAACCCACATACACTACATCATTTTCACTCCCCTCTGATCACTTCCTCAAAACATTTACTTGGCCACAGCATGTCTGCCGACAATTCCATTTTCAATAGTATTGAGACAGAAACACAAACCCACCACCTAAGAACATACAATGACACTTATTTTGTCTGCGGCCACAGATCTGTTAGGCATCACCTCCTCTTTCAAAACCATGCTGACTCCTTGATCAAACCTTGCCTGGACAAGTTGCAATTAATTCTCTCCCTCAGAGGTTGCCCCAACGTTTCCAGACCACTCCTGTGAGACTCACTTGGCTGTATTTCCCTAGTTTGTTTCTATCTGCCTTGTTAAAAAGTGGAACCCCATTAGTAGTCCTGCAGTCCTCGACCAACTCTCCTGTGGCCAAAGAGGAAAGTGAAACATTGGTCGGAACCCCTTAAATTACTCCTTTGTCTCACAGAGCAACGTGAGATACAACTGCACTCTGAGCTGGGGATTTGTCCACATTTAAGACTCTCAAAACCTCCAATATTGCCTCAGCCCCGGTATGAAACTGATCAAGAACCTCTCAGTGCATCTTCCTGCATTCTAAATGGACAGTTCGCCAGCTGAATGTGTAAAGTGATTCATTCAGTTATCCTATTGACAACTATACACAACTGTACTGTCACACTGGAGGGAACACATCCACGTATTTTAACTGGAAAACGCTGTGTTTAGCTTTTGAGGCAACAAACCATGTAGCTTTGATACCCAATGGAACATTGTTACAGCGAGAAAGCATTTGAGCGTTCTCTATCTGATTAGACTAGATTACACCTCCTGTGTGGACTGCAATCCGTTCACATCTGACATGAGGGATGTTTTTCCCTCTGCTGTTCATCACATCTAAGATAGAACTGCGGCAGAAATTATTACTGTCTTCAGTGACCTAAGTAGTTGATGCCGATGGCTCACCTTGTAATGGGAACTATTCACAAGAGAACTTTTGAACAGGAACACAGTCCTGTCTTCTGTGCAAGGGATGATTGCACAAGCGCAGTATCATGCTTCTACCAGGCCATGTGCAGTCATTCTTCCTTGAACATTCACAGTATTCGATTTTAACTAAATCAAAACCAGATGGTGCTGGAAAAACTCAGCAGGTCTGGTAGCATCTGAAAAAAAGAAATCAGAGTTAACATTTCGAGTCCAGTGACCATTCCTCAGAACTGACGATAGCTTGGAAAATGTTGGTCTATCTGCAGAAGATATAGTGGCGGTTGGGGGAGGGTAAGGAGTAAACGCTATGTAGGGATAGAGTTCAAATAGCGAGAAGAACAGTTGGACAAAGGAGTGGATGATGATCTGGCTAGCAGGGTGAATAGTTGTTAATGGAGACTGCTAGTAGCGAACCATATGTGGTGTGTTATGGAAGGTTATGTGACAACAAAGCCTGGCGTGTGGGATAGGGGAATAGGAAATTGAAGAGTTCAGACCCTAAAAATATTGAAATTGATATGTGGTCTGGAGGGCTGCAGACTTCCTAAATAGAAACTGAGGTGAGGTTCTTCGAGCATGCCTTGAGATTCGCTGTAACTCTTCTTGAAGACAGAACTTGGATGTTCTGCAATGTGGTCACCCAGTCCAAACTTCGTTTCCCAAGATAGTGGAAGCCACATTGCGAGCAGTGATTGTAGTAGAGTGGATTGCGTGAAGTGCAGTTCATGTGTTGATTCAACTGGAAGGTCTGTTTGGGCCATTGGAATCAAAGCAGGGAAGACGTCAATGGACAGGTGAGGAGAAAAAAGAAGCAAAAGGTGATATTATTAGAGAAATCGACTTGATGGGCCAAATGGTCTCTTTCCGCTCTTCATCTTCTATTTTATCATTCTTCCGGAAAGAAAAAATGATTACTGCAATGACCAGACTTGTGGCCGGTCCTCTGACTCTTCTCTGAACAGGCAGTTGCTAAAGTTCCAGCATCATTTCCCTGCTCATATTCCAGTTGCTCTCAAGAACAGAAAGCATCTCTTACCCCGCGAGACCACTTGATCCCTTGCCCAATCACCTTCAAATATTCGTGAATGCCTACTCCAATTTCTCTTTTATTACTGTTAACAGTCACATTTTTACCATTGTTCCTACCCAAATTCATTATCACCCACTTCACTGGATTGAATTCGTTTCAGCACATTTTCTTGCCAATTGTTTCCAATCTCCCTGCAGTCTATGGCTTTCTTCCTCATGGTTAACTACATGACTAATTGTTACATGATTTGCAAACTGCTAAATGATGACCACGACAAATAATTAAAAACCGTTGATCGAAATGAGAAAACAAGAGAACTCGTAGAAGTCATGGTTCATAAGCTTGCAGAGGACAGCAGAATTGGAGACTGTAAAGAAGATCTAAGAGTCCAGAATGCTCTTAATCTAATGCGACTTTGGGTTGAAAAATGTCACATAAAGTTCAATCTGGATAAATGGAAGCTATTGCATTTTGCTACATCAAATAAGAGTAGTGCTTATACAATTAATGATCGGGCGTTGCATCGTGTTGTGGAACACGGAGGCCAGGAATGCAAGTGCATAATTCATTTTAGTTTGCTTCATATATTGACAGAATGGTTAAAAAAAGTCATCTTGCCTTCGTTGCTCAGTCCTTTGAGCGTAGGAGTTGGTACGTTATGTAGAAGTTGAATCGGCCATTGGATGATGCGTCTTCTGGAACACTGTGTCCAGTTCTTGTCGGCCAGTAATAGCAAGGAAATTATTCAGCTGGTTTAGGTTTCGAACAGCTATCCAGCGTATGGCTAGTGGGGAAGTTTTGAGTTATAACGAAAGACTGGATAGGCTGAGAATACTTTCATTCGAACACTGGTGTTTGAAAGGCCACCTGATAGTAATTTATAAATTATTGAGAGTTCGGATACATTTAACTGTAACTGTCTTTTCTCCAAGGAGGGGTCTGCAAGACGAGAGGGCAAATGTTTAAGTTGAAAAGAGGGATTTAAAATAAGACATCAGAGGCTTGTTTTTAACAGAGGATGGTTTATGTGTGCAATTCACTTCCTGAGGCAGTGATGAATGAAAGTACATTTACAATATTTACAGGATATTTGGATCGATAAATGAATTGGAAAGTTTTAGTGGGATTTAAAAAAGCTATTCTTTCATGCCTCGTCCATTATTTATTGCCAAGTGGAAAGTTCAGAAACAACCACGATATTATGGATCTGGAGTCACAAACCAGCCAGACCAGATAGGTATGGCAGTTTCCTTCCCTATCAGGCATTAGTGAATCAGATCTACAACAACTGATTCAACATCATCATTAGACTCTTCAAGTCTAGGTATTTATTGAAATAAAATTCCAGCATCTGTCATGGCAGGATTTGAACCCGAGTCCACAGAGTTATATCTGGACATTCATATAAACAATGCAATAATAATATCACAATGGCATTATTAACCCTCAACAGTTACAGGAGCCGTCAGATGCGACTAGTTTAGTTTGGCATTATGTTCAGCATGAGCTGGTCGGCGTGAAAGGCCTGTTTTCATGCTGTTTGAGTCTGACTTTGATGCTATGGAACTGGCAGCTGGTTGGCATTAACAGCAGCGTTGACATTTTAATTGATCTCCTTCTGGGATATATAATCTTGCTGGTTACTCTGGAGGATTTTTTGCTCATTGAGCCCTTCCCACACACGGGACTAGTAAACAGTCTGTCCCCAGTTTCACTGAGGAAATGTGTTTCCACCTCAGCAGGTAATTTAATCCGCATTGCCTGGTTTCTCTGTGATATCGGTGTTCTTGTATCTACCCAGGGTGAACGATGGGTTCAAATCGTGTCCACGCAGATGCCAATCCCGTTGTCCATGTTGTGAATGTGTTTTTATTCTTCCTGATATACCCACAGGCTGTGGGTGTCGCTGGTCAGGACAGCATTAGTTGTTCATCCTGATTCGCTGCTGTCTCGCTGCACGAGAGACATGGATTAGATCCCAGTCTCGTCTCAGTTTGCACATTCTCGCTTTGCTTGTGTGAGTTTCCTCCCACGGACTGAAGGTGTGCAGGTTACAGGGATCAGCCATGGGGAAAGAAGGGGAATGGAATAGGTATGGAATGTGGGTCTGATAGGATGTGCTTGGAGGGATGGTGTCGACTGGAAGGGCCGAATGGCCTGCTTCCCGACACGGTCGCCATTCTCGGATTAAGGGTCAGCTATGTTGTTCCTGTCCTGGAGTTAGAAGTAAAGATGGTAGCATCCACTGAATAATGGACATGCATGGATTGGATTTCAGGAAATTTAAGTCATGTTCTCTGTTCCTGAGGTCAGGCTTTCATTCCAGGTTGTATTCGTCAAACTTTAACATTACCAGTTGTGTGTGTGAGTCCCCGAGGATGACTCGTTTATTATATAACCACAACACCACCTTCTCTAGGTTCCAGCATTTACTGGGAACAAGAAACTGATCCTGAGCTGATGCGAGCAATGGCAGTTGCTACTGCCAATGCCAAAAACTCTGATCCAAATAGGAAAATGAAATTTCAAACCTTGCCACCCCAAAAGTAAAGGCTCAACACGCTTCAGTTGCGCCAATCGGCTGTCTCAGCAACATGTACTGCTTATGGCTATAATATAATAAATGTTGGCAAGTATTCCCTTCCGGCCTTCTTTTGACCAGGAGCAGTCTCATCCTCGGAAATACACGCGCCTCTCTCCTGTCATTCCATCCCAATTTCCAACTGGATCTTCGTGGTTGCTTCACACAGTTTCTCTGATTCCGGGTCTGGAACTGGAATTAAGTGTGATTGCATGCAGCAGTTGCTACTGCCTTGTGTGGGCAAAGTGATGGAGTAGTCGATGTTAAACTATAATGCTATTGAAGCATACATTTGAACAATATCCTGCACTATCCCATGGGTTTGGAGAGTTTCATTCATCCCATTCTCCAGTACTCTCATTCATGGAATCTCCACAGTCTCTCGGGACGCTAAAGTTAAAGGTTCGGCTCATTCTGCGTTCCCACATGTCTGTCGCTAAGTCCTGATATTGTACATTCTCTTTGACATTTCCTCTGCTGCCATCCTGGCTGCAGTTTGCAAGCGTGCTCTGTGGAGTGCTGTAACCGTTTCGTAGCTCGTATTCTGCATTGCGATTGCAGCGACCTCGGCTCGAATCCACTGCATAGCAGTCAGTTCTCTCAAAATTTTACTTTTGGTGAAACACGGTAAGAAATTAATCGTTTTTACAAAATTATATTCTCAGAGGTGATGATTTGTTTTCCATCGAATTTTGTTCTCTGATATTTCAGCGTTTCATGTATCAGGATTTAAACCCAAAAGTTCTCGAAGATGTCTCTCCCTCGCAATCTCCCTAGCTCTCTTTTACGTCCCTCGTCCCATTTGACTGAGGCATTGCACAATCTAACATACACTTTCACGTTGATACCATCCAGTCTATGCCGCTGCACTCACTGTTGCTGAGTGACCATGCTCCTATCTCTTCATTGGCATCTTCAAATCATTCGATCCGTTTGGATATCGTGGCTGTGAGATCAATTCTCTTTTAGCAGCTTTTGCTGACATGGACCAGTGATTATTGGAGTGTGAGGCTCAATAAAAGGGCAGTAGGGAATAATTGGGGAAAAGAGACTCTTTGGAAAAGATCCACCATGAGAGCTTTCTGCGATAGCCTAGTGGTATTATCGCTGGATTGTTAACAAGCAAAGCCAGGTAATATTCTGGAGGGACGGCTTCGATTCCCACCACAGATGGTAGTATGTGAATGCAATAAATGCCTAGAATTAAAAATACGTTGTCTGAAAGACCCATCTGTTTCACTGACGTCCGTGAGGGAAGGAAACTACCGTCCTTATCTGGTCTGGCGTCCACGTGAATCCAAACCGGAAGGCAATAAATGCCGCAGAGCCACCCCTGATGCTGTCACAGAATGGAAAAATGTTCATTAGGCTCAGTGCTAGAATTGTCCAGGGATGTGATCGCACTGGGAACGTTGCAGGAGAGATTCACTCCAATAGTGTCTAGGCTGAAGTGTTTCAGTCATGAAGGAAGACAGGACAAATTGGATTCGTTTGTCACCGTACAGAGGAGTTTGTGCGGGGTTTAGATAAGGTAGACTGGAAGAAGTGTTTCCCATCAATGGAAAGAAATGTTTAAGTTGATGTGTGGAAAAGCGGTATAGGCCGGCGGGTGTTCGAATTTGGAACACAGTGTCTGTAAGTTTCAGAGAGGCAGTAACCCTTATAACCTGAAGGGATATTCAGATGTGAATATGTTCTACCAATACCTGTAAGGCTATGGGCTTAACCATTCGGGTCGTTAAGCAATTGCTTTTGACAAATGCAACAACAACGGGCTGAAGTGTCTCCTTTGAAACTGTTGCCCTCGGTAGTATAGCGGTTAGTGTCGCTGTATGTTATGCGGGAGTTAGGAGCTCAATTCCTCGCAGGGGCACTGTAAATGTTTTAAAACTGTCGCTCCGTTTCCAGCAGTGTCCTTCCATTCTCCATGGGGAATGTCACAGGAAGGACACTGCTGTCTGAATCAGCGTGGGGAAGCACTGCAGCTCACAGCGAGACAGAGTGTCAGTGAAAGTACAAACACGTGACTTCCGCAACCTGCACCTTGTTCTGTATTGGAATCTAAACCATTTAATAGAAAGAAGGAGGAAGCTGAGGAAGAAACAGGGTAAACCAATTCAGATGTGAGCGCAGAAACATTTTCGGCAGCATCATGAGGAAAACTGACAAATGGCTCTGAGAAAGAGTTTGTCTTTCAGAACTGTTAGTTCACAGAGATGTTTTTGTTCCACTCAAGCCGTTAAGAAATTGAATAACAATTTAACTAAGACTTGAAATGTTCGAACACACCAGGCGATGAGTCACGTCTGGAAACTGTGTTTACAAACCAGATGTTTGATAACTGATAATGATGCAGTAGGCTGCAAGAAGTCACCAAGAAAAGTTCCAAGCATTGCATATGGCTTCCTTGGTGCAAAAGTGCTGAAATTCAGCTGTCTCACTGCTATTTCCCAATGTTGATTTCCAGTCAGGGAAAAATATTTGCTGTTCCTTATGAAAGTCGTAAATTGAACATGAGTTCCTGACATTACAAAACAGCAAATGTAGCAGTTCTGTCAGAGTCAGTGAGAATTTCATATCGGAGATGAAATCAAATGGGAAGAAATGCTGAAATCAGTTGCCTTTGCCTGCTCAGACTCAGTACTACAAAATGATTCTTATTGAAACATTTCGGTATTTTTAAGGATTTAATAAGTTGGATGCAGAAACTTTGGTTCTGTGACCAGAGCGCCTCGTTTCAAATGACTTGGAGATGCCGGTTTTAGTTCTGGGGTATGCAAATTTGAAAATCACACAAAACCAGGTTATAGTCCAACAGGCTTAATTGGAAGTACTAGCTTTCGGACCACTGCTCATTCATCAGGTGATTGTGGAGTACACAGTTGTAAGTCACAGAATTTATAGCACAAGTTTACAGTGTGATGTAATTGAAATTGTACATTGAAAAATACCTTGACTGTTTGCAAAGTCTCCGATCTGTTAGAAAGTCCATGTTAGCTTCACTTCTTTCATATATAAAGTGCAAAACTTTTTTATTTTAAAGTTTCATTCTCAGGAGAAATTTAACAACTGGTGTCTGCCCCCCCCCCCGTGCTACTGTCTGTTCCATAATGTTTAGACTGATTCTAATTTATAAAAATGAGTTGCCAGAGACTTACATGGATTCATGCAGTTTTAGAGCAAAGTACAATGTAATTCTGCAAGTACAAATTCACCTTACAAAAGTATGTGTGTGCGTGTGTGTGTGTGTGTGTGTGTATGTGTGTGTGTGTGTGTGTGTGTGTAGGAGGGACTCTGTAGATAGGGCAATGGCATCACCTGTACTGTGACATGAACCCAATGACCATGCGTACCGAATTTAGCTATCAGCCTCTGCGTGGGTACTTTTAGCTGCTGCCTATTCCGAAGCCCGCCCTGGAGGATTGACATCCGAAGGTCCGAGGTCAAATGTCCTGGACCACTGAAGTGCTCTCGAACTGGGAAGGAGCACACCTGTCTGTTGATTGATGTGCAGTGCCCATTCCGTTGTTGTAGCCTCTGCTCGGCTTCACCAATGTACCATGTCTTAAAGCATCCTTGCCTGCAGCGTATTGTTTTTTTTTTAATTAGACTCAGTCCAAACATTATGGCATGGACGCAGCACACAGGGACTAACACCTTCAACATACTAACTGTGCTGACACTAATTGGTAAAGTCCACCTGAGAATGTCACTGTTAAAAGAAAGTTTTTCGATTAACATAAGAAAGAAATGGACCTAACATAGTCATTCTAACAGATGGAAGACTCAACAAGCAATCAAGGTATTTTTCCAATGAATAATTTCAGTGACATTACACTTTAACCTTTCGCTATAAATTCTGTATGTTACCACTGTGTACTCCACAGCCACCTGATGAAGGAGCAGCTCTCCAAACGCTATTGCTTCCATTAAACCTGTTGGACAATGACCTGGTGTTGTGCGATTTTTAACTTTGTATTAGAATGCGGATCTCACAATTAAAATAGAGACGAAGAAGCATTTACTTTCTCAGACAGTTCTGTATCAGTGGACTTTCTTGTATCAGAAGGCTGTTGAGGAAGGGTCGTTAAGTGTAATGAGGCTGAGATCGGCAGAACTTCAAACAGCAAAGACATCAAGCGTTATGGCGAAAGGCAAGAAAGTGCAGTTCAAGGTTAACAGATCAAATATGAAACCATTCAATGGCGGAGCAGACTTGATGGTCTGAATGGTGTCTATCTGTTCCTAAAATTGTTGGCCTTAATATGAAGCTGCAAAACCGACCTGAGTAAAATGTGCCAAATTTTAAAAAAGCGTGGTCCCCCTGAGCACTGAACCGAGGTGAAATGTACAAAGAACAATACACACAGGGAAGACAATATCGGGTAATTGATCCGTAGTGATCAGTATACCAAGGTAAACAGGAAAACCGATATTCAGTATCTACATTGAACCTGGTTCCACGAGGCATATAGTTAATTCTCACAAACCACTATTCCCCTTCCGTTTTCCTGACGCCCCCTCCGTTCTTGTTTTAAACTGATTGAGCGTCAGGCAATTGCAGATGACATTGCTGATGTGGAACTATAGCATATAGAACATAGAACATTACAGCGCAGTACAGGCCCTTCGGCCCTCGATATTGCTCCACCCTGTCATACTAATCTGAAGCCCATCCCATCTACACTATTCCATGTACGTCCATATGCCTCTCCAATGACGACTTAAATGCACTTAATCTTGGCGAATCTACTACCGTTACAGGCAAAGCATTCCATGCCCTAACTAATCTCTGAATGAAGAAACTACCTCTGACATCTGTCTTATACCTATCTCCCCTCACTTTAAAGTTGTGACCCCTCGTGTTTGTTGTCCCCATACTTGGAAAAAGACTCTCCCTATCCACCCTATCTAAACCTCTGATTATCTTGTATGTCTCTATTGTCACCTCTCAGTCTTCTCTCCAACGAGAACAGCCTCAGTCTTTCCTCGTAATACATTCCTTCCATACCAGGCAACATGCTAGAAAATATCCTCTGCACCCTTTCCAAAGCGTCAACATCCTTCATATAATGCGGTGACCAGAACTGTACACAATACTTCAAATGTAGCCATTTGTATTGCTGCAGCATAACCTTCTGATTCCAGAACTCAATCCCTCTATTAATAAAGGCCAAAACACTGTTTTCCTTCTTAACAACCCTGCCAATCTGGGTGGCAACTTTCAGGGATCTGTGTACATGGACGCCGAGAACTCTCTGTTCAACTGCACTTCCAAGAATCGTACTATTAGCCCAGTACTTTGCTTTCCGATTACTACATTCAAAGTGTATTGCCTCACACTTGTCCACATTAAACTCCATTTGCCAATTCTTAGCCCAGCTCTGCATCCTATCTATGTCTCTCTGAAATCTACTACATCCTTCATCACTATCCATAACTCCACCGATTGTAGTGTTGTCCGCAAATTTACTAACCCACCTTTCTAAGCCCTCATCCAGGTTATTTATAAAAATAATGAATAGCAGTAGACCCAACATCGACCCTTGCGGAATTCCGCTAGTAACTGGACACCAAGATGAACATGTTGCATCAACTACAACACTCTGTTTTCTTTCAGCGAGCCAATTACTGATTCAAACTGCTATGTCTCCCACAATCCCATTCCTACGCATTTTGTATAATAGCCGACTGTGGGGAACCTTATCGAACACCTTGCTGAAATCCAGATACAGCACATCAACCTGCCACTCTCATCCACCTGTTTGGTCACTTTGTCAAATAACTCATAAGATTCTTTAGGCACGACCCCCTTTCCCAAACCGTGCTGACTGTCCCTTATCAGATTATTATTTTCTAGATGATTATAAATCCTATCTCTTATAACCTTTTCCAACGCTTTACCAACAACTGAATTGAGACTCACTGGTCTGTAATTACCAGGGTTGTCTCTGCTGTTGTTGTGGTTCTGTTCTAGGTGACAGGGGATGAAACGTTTGCAACAAAAACTTCCAGCTCGGCGAACAGAACCACAACAACGAGCACCCGAGCTACAAATCTTCTCACAAACTTTGAGGGTTTTCTCTACTACCGTTCTTGACAAGGGAACCACATTTGCTATCGTCCAGTCCTCAGGCACTATTGCTGTAGACAATGGTGATTTCTAGATCAATGGCACAGGCTCGGCAATCTCTTCCTTTGCATCCCACAGGATCCTAGGATAGATCCCATCCGGCCCAGAGGACTTGTCTATTTTCAAACTCTGCAGTATTTCTAATACCTCTTCCTTGTGAACCTCAATCTCTTCGAGTCTAGATGCAAGTATCTCAGTATATTCCTCGCAAACATTTTCATTTTCTGTAGCGAACACTGTCGAAAATTATTTATTTAGTGTTTCCCATGTCTCCTTTGACTCCACACACAACTTCCCACTATTATTCTTGATTGGCCCTAATTTAACTCTCGTCATTCTTTTATTCCTGACATACCTATGGAAAGCCTTAGGGTTAATCCTGATCCTATCCGCCAACAACTTCTAATGTCTCCTCCTGGCTCTAATGTCTCCCCCTGGCTCTTCAGAGCTCTCTTATTAGGTCATGCAGGGAAACGATTCTGTCTGCTGCACAGCACCATTCTGCTTCGAAATATCAGGCAATATTTCATAATGATTACGACAAACGTTAACCTTTTCCAAGCCATGACAGTGAAAGCATTGAATCCTCATCACTATACTACCAGGGAAGATTTCTGTTAACATCACCCTGGACACCATGAGATTCGCCATTCTATGTTCCCATCCTTCTGTGCGTGATCCCCTCGGCCCTATTCCGGTCTTGTTGGTTGGTTTACAATACTGAGGCTATCCAATCATCTTTGCATTTCAGTTTCTAAAGGATGAGACCTTCTCTCTGAGCTGGCAATGTGCTTGCTCAGAGGTGATAACACTGTCCTTATAAACTAGAAAAGTGCTTGAAATAGGCCATTCCTGTTTTTCATTCCAAAATCTTGAGGCAAACCGTTCGGCAGGACAGGAAATAGCGGGCGTGAGCAGTGATCAAGTTTGGCAGCAAGAACGAGGTGAGGCAGTACAAACTACAGAGTGATGGGGAAACAATGGGCAAGGAACACTGGGACGGGACGGCTGAATGCTTCCTTTCTTTGCTGTAAACAAACACTGGTGTTGAACATTGAAATGGGACAACATCAGACAAGTCTGTGAAATCTTACTTTCTGCTTGTTTTCTGCCGAAGCCTATGTCACACTTGGGGAAATGTATCTGCGTGCTTCAGTCTATGGGTTAAAATGGGGTTCAGTTCCCATCTCAAACTTTAATCCCATTTATTGTGTTTTACAAGATTAAAACGTCCCAGAGAAATTAGCATTCAGGGGAAACGTCAGCTTACAATGTTACAGACCAAGTGCTGGAAATGAGATGAAAAGACCCATTTCTGTGCTGTAAACACTCGATGATTCAATCATTTTGAGGGGAAATATATCTGCAGTGACATAATTCCAAAAACTGTGTTATGAAAAAACGGTGCAACGGCTTCTGCCCTCATCCCTGGTGGTCTAGTGGTTAGTATTCAGCGCTTTAACTGAGTGGCCTGGGTTTCATCACCGTTCAGGAAATCAGGACTTCTTGTTCCTGATGCAGAGAGCGCAGATCTACCAGGAATCTGTTTCATGCCTTAGATCAGTCAATACCCCAGCTCATCAAAGAAGGGAAAAGTGCCTTCCCTCTCTCTGAACAGTCGGACAGTTAATCCTTCATTCTCATTTGATTCCACTTCCCAAAGAGTTTCAAAACATTGTCAAAACTGAGTCTCAGCTATTTATTTTCTGTGCTTTTCATACACAGGAGCTATAGCGATTGAGTGCATTAGTTTCTGAAAACGAAACGTACCTATGAGCAATGTATTGGGCTATTCCAGGATTGCCTTCTCTGACAACGGTGGGACATGACTGATGTTGTCTATGATATGGAAGTGCCAGTGTTTGAGTTGATTAAACAAAGTGAAAAATACACAATATCAGGGCATAGTCCACCAGGTTTATTTGGAAACACTAGCTTTCAGAGAGCCGCTCCTTCTTCAGGTGGTTTTTTTTCTGCAGAAACTTGGTGTGTGTGTCAATATGCGCGATCTTTTGGAAGATCATCTGGACTTGAACCGACCATTCGTGGTGTCGATGGTACCTATGACTTGGAGGTGTTGGTGTTGGACTGGGGTGGATAAATTTAATAATCACACAAAGCCATTTTAGATTCCAACAGTTGACAAACATCTGATGAAGAAGCAGCGCATGGAACACTGGTGCTTCCAAATACGTCTGTTCGATACAATCTGGTGCTGTGTGATTTTTACTCTGATAGCTCTTGGTAATGTTTAACTCATCGAAGACAGTGAAAGAATTTTCGTTCGTGGAGATGAAAATTTTAAATATTATCCACCTCAGCATAACAAAAATGATTAGTTTGGATGTGTGATGAATCTTCACAATGCGCTTGCGCAAAGTAAAAGTCGAACTTACAACCGCCTGATCCGTAGTCAGCTGTACGAATGATTGTACCACTGGCTGAGATGCACAGCTGAAATTTTACGCGCTGCAGAGCTGTGGTGTTAACAAGGATATGAGCAATAGCAGTAACAGTCTCAAGGTGAACAAAGAACAAAGATAATCACCATCATTGATTCACTTTCAATTGTCCTCAAAAAATCAAACATTCACAATTTGCTCAGCCAATCAATGAGGTCACTGCTGATCTTGGAAATTGCAACTTACTTTGCTGCGTTTACAACATAATTTGAGGTAAACTCCAGCCTAATCATAACATCGCATATTCCCATTAATTTTCAGCTTTAGATTACGTTAATGACCTGTCCGTATTTGCAGGAAATGAGTGAAAACGTCCTTCCGGTTATGTAATCCAGTGCAAAGTTGGCCAGAAAAGAAAAGACAAAGACATGAAACATCACTCCCATTTCTCTCTGCACCAAAGCGTCTTCCTGAGTTGAATATTTGCAGGACTTGTCTTTACTATCTAAACAATTAATTATTTTCCCCGGAAAGATTCTTTCTAAATCAATTAACATCTGAGGTGTTGAAACATACTTCACTTCAGATTTAAATAGTTGATTATCCTTTCCTCCAGCATAATGTCCCAATCCTCCCTCCTCTTCCATGTAAATACAAGCTGCTCCAGGTGATGTTGGTGCTCCTAACCTGACGTTCCAATGCTCCTTGCTGCTCCATGTCAATAGAAGCTGCTCTACTTTAAGCTGGAGCTCCCAATCTAATGTCCCATTGCTCTCTGCTCCATGTCAGTAGAAGTGGTGCAGTTGCGGTTAGACCTACCACTCTGATGTCCCAATGCTCCCAGCTGCTACATGTCATTAAACGCTGGTTCTTGTGAGGTTGGAGCTCCCAGTCTAATGTCCCAATTTTCCCTCATCCATGTCAATAGAAGCGGTCCAGTTGAGATTGCATATATCACTCTGATGTCCCAATGCTCCCTGCTGCTACATGTCATTAAAAGCTGTTCCGGAGAGAGTTGATCTCCCAGACGTATCTCGCAAATCTCCGGGCTCCATGCCAATTGAAGCTGCTCCAAATGAGGTTAGATTTTGCATTCGGATGTGCCAATGCTCCCTGCTGCTCAATGTCAATAGAGGCTGCTCCAGGTGAGGCTGGTTCTCAGTCTAATGAACCAATGCTCCCTGCTGCTCCATGTCAACAGAAGCTGCTCCAGTTGTGGTTGGAACTCCCAGCCTGATGCCTCAATGCTCCCTGGCCCACGTCAAAAGACGCTGTTCCAGATGAAGTGGGAGCTCCCATCCCTGGCAGCTCACATACTTCTATACCATCATAGAAATACTGCCCACTGAACATTTCCACAACTGGAGCCATTGGTGGAATATCCGCATCATGAGAACCTAATATTATTTTTAGTCACCACCGAAACATTATTTCCAAAAGTCATTCTTTCTTAAACCTTATTTAGCATGTGCATACTTCAGTCAATCCGAAGTAAGATAATGGTGCTAATTGATGCGTGCTTAATAAAAATTACATCCTATTTTTCATGTTGAGTAACTGCGACTTAGCAAGCACAATGTTTGTATTGAAATCACACTTTTATTACACGTGAGAGAATGTGGTTTTCATTATTTAAAATAAACTTGTTCACTGTGTAAAATGATCAAGTAGATTTCTATTTCAAAACAAAATTGGTAACGTTGTCTATCCATCTTGAAATGTGGTGTCTTCTTCTTTCAACCACATGGATATTAGAACGAAAAGTCTGTTAATAATATGCGTATAAAGACACTTTAAAACGCAAGGTTTGTGAAGGTTTGTAGCTCAGGTTGAGTTTTAGGGTGTAGGTTTGCTCGCTGAGCTGTAGGTTTGATATCCAGACGTTTCATTACGTGGCTAGGTAACATCATCAGTGGCGACCTCCATGTGAAGCGAAGCTGTTGTCTCTTGCTTTCTATTTATATCTTTCTCCCGGATGGGGTTCCTGGGGTTTGTGGTGATGTCATTTCCTGTTCGCTTTCTGCGGGGTTGATAGATGGCATCTAGATCTATGTGTTTGTTTATGACGTTGTGGTTGGAGTGCCAGGCCTCTAGGAATTCTCTGGCATGTCTTTGCTTAGCCTGTCCAGGATAGATGTGTTGTCCCAGTCGAAATGGTGGTATTTTTTAATCCGTGTGTCGGGCTACGAAGGAGAGAAGGTTGTGTCTTTTTGTGGCTAGCTGGTGTTCGTGTATCCTGGTGGCTAACTTTCTTCCTGTTTGTCTTACGTAGTATTTGTGGCAGTCCTTGCATGGAATTTTGTAGATGACGTTGGTTTTGTCCATGGGTTGTACTGGGTCTTTTAAGTTTGTTAGTTTTTGTTTGAGAGTGTTTGTGGGTTTGTGTGCTACTAGGATTCCGAGGTGTCTTAGTAGTCTGGCTGCCATTTCTGAAACTTCTTTGATGTATGGTAAGGTGGTTAGGGTTTCTGGCTGTGTTTGGTCTGCTTGTCGTGGTTTGTTCTCGATGAATCTGCGTACTGTATTTTTTGAGTATCTGTTCTTCTTGAAAAATTGTATAGGTGGTTCTTCTCTGTTTTCCGACGTTCGTCTGTGCTGCAGTGTGTGGTGGCTCGTTGGAATAGTGTTCTGATGCAGCTTTTCTAAAAGTGTGGTAAGTGTTTCCTTTGCCAGGACGATGTTGATGAAAGTCAACAGTGCTGTTATGTCGAATAAGATCATTGCTTCGTCTTCCTCTATTTTGGTGTTTTTGATGATTTTTAGGAATTCCTGGGTGGAGTGGATGGAGTGCTGTGACTCTTCTATGAGGTATTTCAGTCTTGTGTGTAGTTTTTTGGCCAGTCTGTAAGTTGGTGTTCCGGGTAGTGAGACTATGGGTCTGAGGGGGGCTCCTGGTTTATGGATTTTTGGTTCGACTTGGGCAACAAATTGATCCTGGGATATAAATAGAAAGCAGGAGACAACAGCTTCGCTTCACTTGGATGTCGCCACTGATGATGATGTTACCTAACCAGGTAATGTAACGTCTGGATATCAAAGCTACAGCTCAGCGAGCAAATCTACACCCAACATTTTAAATCATTTTCCAAGTTTGTGTTGCATGAATCTGCGGTTCTTGATCAACAGTTTAGTTTCACTCCCTATAGGTAACATGCTGATTTCTCCAGTTGTTCATAGATCAATGTGATGCATCCGGTGTGTGCATTACGAGAGGGAGTTTGCTTCCGACATCTTGTGATTATCTGTGCCTTATGTCCAGCATTCATCAATGGCGAGAGCAAGGGGCGAGGGCGAGACCAATGTGTAAGTCTCTCCGTGCCCATGCACGGCACCCACATCGGCAATTCTCCACTGTGCATTGACAGCCAGTTCTCAGTGCCCCTACAACCACGCCCTGCCTCTTTTGAAATATCTCCATTATTTTGTGCTGTCTCGCTGTGCTCTTCTCACCAGGATGAATTACTTCCACCCAACCTCTCCCAGATTTCATCTGACAAAACATTCATTAAGAATCCCTTTACACATACATGCACTTCGCATCTGTCGTTATTTGATTTTTCTGGATGTCTTTCATACGAAATAACATTCACAGCAACTTGACATGAAAACGAAATTCGCGCTCCTTTTCATTATCCCAACGCAACCTACATTTCAAAGCAGTTCAGTCAACAGGCTCAAACTATTCTTTGAGATTTTGTAAGAGCGTCGATGCACATCAACTGATCATTGGAGGTGCAATTTCTATATGACAGTTGTGATCATCTGAAAGCAGCACCATTGAAAGCCGTTGATGACAGCGACGACAGTGGGATTCGAATCCACGCGTGCAGAGCACAACGGATTACCAGTTCATCACCTTAACCTCTCGGCCACCCCGTCACAGATGTTAGAATAGCTATGACCTTATGAATAATTGAATTGCATAAATTATGCAGAGCAATAGATATTTATCCCTGGTGTTGGTGAAATGATAAATAACACAGTACAGTTCCAAGACTGTGGTCTGACCTCTGGGTTGTGGGGCAAGTGCACTCCCACTGTCACACTATGCGCACAGTGATCTAAACAAAAATGAGGAAATGATTATGTAACAAGGTCTGTTGTATTCTGTGAAGATTTGAAGTCAACGGAATGAAGAACACGAGACAGCAGGAGATTTTATTTCGATAAAGAGTTGGATATAGTTCTTAAGGATAGTGGAATCAAGGGTTATGGGGATAAGGCAGGAACAGGATGCAGATTGAGGATGTTCAGCCATGATCATAATGAATGGTAATGCTGGCTCGAAGGGCAGAATGGCCTACTCCTCACCTGCTGTCTATTGTCGATGACATTGCCTGTGAGAAATTGTTTTCCAGACTGGAGGAGAGTGCATAGTGCTCAATGTCATTATTCGGAACACCTAACCTCCGCTCAGATGTTTTTGACACGCAGGACAGACAATTTCAAAATCCTAAATAAGACTAAACTGACAATTCAACTCAATAATGCAAAAACTTTGATCTGTATCATTTTCCTGGGCTGTGCGACACAAAGTCACTGTATGATCACAGCTACACAGTGAGCAAGTGTCAGAAGGAAAATAAGTGCAGTTCTGGAGCGCATGCTGGGAGCAGTAGATGACACACGGGGAAGTGCATTTCCCACAACAGGAACACTTCCCAAACAGCGGACTGCAGTTGAAGAATTCAGAGGGGGTTTACACTTTGAAATTTGATGCCAGAGACTCAATAGAGATCTGTCATTGAGTCTGTTCAAGATGAAGATTTTAAGATTTCTACAGGTGCAAAACAAAATAAAAATCTCATGGGTTAGTGAAGGCAAAAGATGAAATTGTACATTTCATCAATCTACCCATCTTTACAATGAGAACCTCACCACTTTCCTCACTCGGGGACAGAACCACTGGTGAAGATGATCATATAATCAGCGTTACTAGCCATGGAGTCAGAGAAACTCGGTTTCCCAAACGTTAAAATAAAACCAGGAATGTGGAGGTAAGCATTAATGTGTTGCTCCTGTGCTGAAGGTGACCAGTGCACGGTATCTCTGTTCCAGTATAGTGGGCTGTGCTGTGCCGAAGTTTTAATTTTGAGCCTCACATGGAGCAGCTTCAATTTGTCGTCTTGTTGAGGGGTACGGATAGAAGGTGATGAGCAAAGCCAAGTTTATGGGAAAATACCCGTGTTTGAGGATTGAGAAACGACCTTTTCTGGATAATGACTCCTTGATCAACAAACATCCTGCAAGTATTTATAACGTGAAGAGACATATGTGGAGAGACAGCCGACGGTGATTTTTCAGCAGATGGATAATGTTTCCCATGTGCACTGCGTTAAATTCCGGGAAAATAGATGTTGAACTGGTTTCATGTTACACAGTTTGTTGCAATCTCACAAAGGTTGTTGCAATAATAAAAAAAGAAATCACATCAGACCGTTTGAATATTGTATTGAACTGAATTTTGGTCTGAGCATATTTTATCTTAAATGGCGTGCTGCAGAGAAGTACAGAGGGTTAACAACTCAAAAGTACAGAGTCTTCTTGGTGGATTTCTTAAGTGGAGTTAAGAATGTACGAAATGTACATAACATCATGTGAATGTGGTCAATTCTTTAAAGTAGGTGTTGCGTCTCCAAGTGACGATTCAATTCCTACTCATTAGGATATAAATTCTGTCTGCAGTTATTTTACGACATCAGCTCCATTTACAGAGTTTCACCTTGAATAATATGCCACACCTTACTAATCCATGAACTTGTTATACTCAGTCTTATTCAGTTGTACGTGTTCATGAAATGTCTTTGTGTCTGAAGTCAACAAATTCGAAATTGTTACGCAACCACACTGAATTTCACTCAATGGTAAATTCTCTCCTTGTTCGTGTATCTTTTAAAACACTCTGAAGTCAGCTTCTACGTTTTATTTCTGGAAAGTCGTTCACGATTTAAATAACTCTATTGAGTGGAAGAAACTCTCATCCAAACTTTTCTTAATCATTCACTAATGGTTTTCAAGCTCTAACGAAAGTTATTGATTCACTCGAAAGAGGGACTTTCCCCGATTTACTCATTCAAACCTCGTGTTATGTGAAAATCTCATTTGTTTACATCAAACTTGCGTGTTTCTGATCCAGCATTTCCAAATCTCGTGAATAAACTCCTTTATTCTTTCTATCAACACGATGAAACCGGTTGTATCTTTTCTGATATTTTTATGTCTCAGTAAACAAAGTCACTTGGCTTTCTAATATCTTGCTATCCAGGAAACAGCGTTTGTGCCCTTTCTAACTTCTTTACATGTTTTTGGTGGAGAATGAGGACAAGGATTATACACAATGCTCTCACTGAGTGTGACCTAAAGATTTTACAGTTACACTATGAACTATTTGCTTTTTAAATATGACGTCTCTATATATAAACTCCAATAAGGTAAATTACTATCTGTCCAGTTCATGAACATCGTCTCCATGGAGACGAAAATTATCTATCACTTATTTTATACTTCCACGGAATGTCTGAAAGGTTTGTAAGGCAACATCTCTAAATCACCATGTCCTGAGTCAGTCTCAACTATTTCTCAAGGCGACTGAAGTTCAAATCCTTCATAGTGTGTCTCCCGTCATTCCAGTGCAGACTGGTTCTGGACAGTAAATCCTATCACCAAAGGCCACCGTGGATCTGAAATCAACAATTTTCACATAGTAATTGTCATGGCTATTGTGTATCGTATGTCCGTGTTCTTGTTCAATTTGTTCATCATTTCCCTGTATTGAATTCTACTGAATGATTAATTTGTGAATGGAGACATTCCCTTCACTACTCATTCGAAACTCCATGGAACATTGAAAGATTTTACTCATACGCTTCCTGACGACAGTCCTGCCATTACTGGGATGAATCAGTGAACATTCCCCACGTATCCTCGAAGGCAAGGATTTCCTTTTCCATTTTAGGAGATCATTACAGCACTGTGTGCGTTCATTAAAACCAAAATAGTTGCAGCAAGACTTTAAAACTAAGATTTTGCTATCTGCTTGCATTGGTTGTCCCAAAAATTACATTCCATACTATGGTATGTTTGTGGATGAAAGCACTTTCTGAATCTTGAGCAATTATATTTCAGTTTTGTCAAAAAAATATTATCGCTGTTCTCTCTTTCTCTTTCAGTTTCCCGTTTTATATCCCATATTTTTATCCGTTTATCTTAAGTTTTCAATAATTTCAATCAATCTCGCTTCTATTTACCAATCCGAGAGAATGCCACAATTTTGTCAATTTATATGCAGTGCAGCTGTAGGGCGCGGTTAGCATGTGGAAAGGCATTGGTCACGTGAACCAAATAGAAGTAGCAGGCTGGCGGAATCTGGCCATTCCATCGCAGTCATATTTAAAACATTTAACGTAATCTTTAGCCAAATCATACTGGCAGAAAATAAGATAACAAAAACGAAAAAAATGCCGACGTAGATAATCAAACAAAAACAGACGTTGCTGGAAATTATCAGGACGTCTTGCAGCATCTGTGGAGAGACGGACCCAGTGGATGTGAAATGTTAACTGTGATTCATCTGCACAGATAGTCCCAGCTCACCTGTGATTTTACAGCAATTTCTGTTTTTGTTTCAGATTCGCAAATTTTGTCGCAGTTCATGAGAACAGTGCTCTTGAGAATCAAACAGACAGCATGGACCTGATAGTGTGAAATGAGACAGTAATAATGAATGAGTGGAGAGTGTTGTACTGGAAAAACACAGCAGGTCAGGCAACAACCGAGGAGCAGGAGAATGGACGATTTAGGCATAAGCCATTCATCAGGAATTAGGCTTGTGAGTCGGGCAGAGGAACAAAGCTGAAGCCAGGTGCCAACTCGCAGGCACCTCCTCCTACAGACCACGGTCAAAAACTCTCCTTCCCTCACCAAACCATCATTTCCCAGACCATCAACCTCTGGGCATCTCCCATCCACAACCTCCAACTTCATTGTCAGTGAACCACGCACTCCTCGATTCTACCTCCTTCCCAAGATTCACAAAACTGACTGCCCCAGTCAACCTATTGTCTCATCCTGCGCCTGTCCCATCCGATTAACTCTTCCTACCTTGACACAATCCTCTCTCTCCAGTTCAGGAAATGCCCACTTACATTCGTGACACCCCTATGTACTTTACCTCCTCCAAGAATTTCGTTTCCCTGGCCCTCAACGCGTCATCTTCACCATGGACATCCAGTCCCTGTACAAATCCATCTGCCATGACAGGAGTCTGCAAGCCTTCCATTTCTTAATCTCACACCATCCCAACCAGTACCCTTCCACCGACATCCTCATCCACCTGGCTGAACTGGTCCTCACAATCAATAACTTCTCTTTCCAATTCTCCCACTTCCTCCACTCGAAGCCATGGGCACCCGGATAGGACCTAGCTGTGCCTGTCTGTTTGTCAGATACGCGGATCTGTCCATCTTTCGCAATTACACAGGCACCATCCGCCACCTGTTCCTCCGCTACATTGATGAATGTTTGGCGCCACTTTGTGCTCCAACGAGGAGGTTGAATAGCTTTACCAACCAACTTTACCAACACCTTCCACACCGACCTCAAATTTATCCGGATCATCTTGGCAACTTCCCTCACCTTCCTGGACCTCTCCATCACCGAATCTGGCGACTGACTAATTACAGACATATACTACAAGCCCAGCAACTCCCACACGTATCTTGACTACATCTCCTCCAACCCTATCTCGTGTAAGAGCGCCATTCCTTATTCCCAATTCCTCCACCTCCAGCACATCTGTTCCCAGGATGACCAATTACACCTCAGAAAGAGCCAGTTTGTCTCCTTCTTCCACAATCAAAATTGGCTTCCCACGTGGTTAACACGCCCTCATGCTCATCACCTCCATTTCACACACGACCACCCTTGAAGCCACGCCTCTAAACGCAGCAAGGACAGAACCTCTTGGTGCTCACTTTCCACCCCACCAAACTCCGCATAAACGCATCATATTCTGCCACTGATGCCACCTCCAAACAGACACCACCACAAGAGATATATTTCGCTACCCAGCCCTGCCAGCATTCCGTAAAGACCATTCCCTCCATGACCCCCTCTTCAGGTCCGTACATCCCCCCACCAGCCCACAACCCTCTCCTAGCACCTTTAACTGCCACCAAACGAAGGGTGAAACTAGCAACCACACCACTCCCCTCATCTCAGCCAAGGCCCGAAGGGATCATTCCACATCCGTTCGAAATTTACCTGTACAGCTAACAATGGTATCTACTAAATCCGTTACGCCCAGTGTGGTCTCCTCCACATCAGGGACACAGGAAACCTTCTTGCAGATCATTTCAGAGAATATCTCTGGGACACCCGCACCCACCAACTTCACCGTTCTGTGGCTGAACACTTCAACTCCCCCTCCTACCCCATCAAAGACATACAAGTCTTGGACCTCCTCCACTGCCAAACCGTTACCACCCAACGCCTGGAGGAGGAACGCAACACATTCCGGCTTGGGACCCTAACACCACACGGGATAAATGTGAATTTGAACAGTTACCTCTTTTCTCCTCCCCCAAGCACAAGCCTTCAACTCGCCACCGTCCTCTCGACCCATTCCATCACTGCCAATTCTGACCTATTTTCTTCACCCGCCTCTTCATCCATCTGTTGCTTTCCAGCTATTTCCCCTCAACCCCACACCACTTCCATTTATCTCTCAGCCCGACTCACAAGCCTTATTCCAGATGAAGGGCTTAAGCCTGAAACCTGAATTCTCCTGCTCCTCGGCTGCTACCTGTGCTTTTCCAGCATCACACTACCAACTCTGATCTCCAGTATCTGCAGTCCTAACTTTATCCTTGGAATTATCAATGACCTTAGAGTGAATATATCCCTCGATTGCAGTGATCACAGTGTGACTGAGTTTACCATTTATTTTGGGTGAGGGCAGGCTGGATCTGAGGCGAGCGCTTAACATCTAAACAACGGAAATGGTATCAGATAGCGAAGGGCTATCAGATAGGGCGGGCTGAAGTGAAGCGGAAACTTCTGTCAGAAGATGGGTCAGTACAACAGCATCACATCACCCAGACTGGAAAAGACACGCAGAAGGAGAAAATCAACTTCAGTGCAGGCACATCGACAGGGAAAGGAACAATACAAAACACTGAGGTGCAGTGGAAGTATTTATGTGAAAGGATTCGATATATAAGCTACTTCACATATGGACTGCCCTCACATTGGAAAAAGGAATTTCCTGCAGAGTAACGGCGACATTTGCCTGTGACATCACAATTCCGAGAGACACTGACATAGTGTCCTCTGTAGCAGCGTGGCCTCGTGAAAGCATGATCGGCCCATCAACCAGAATTCAATACTTGAAAGCTCTCCTCTGCGCTGTACAACTTATTTGCTGCTCCTGTAGTCAGATCTCAATCGCTTCACTGTGTATCTTCTTCTGCTTCCTGCTTCACGGAAACACTTGAAACGTGAACAAATCCACTTTCCACTTTCACCAATCTTTTGCAACTCCCGAGTTGGCACAGTTATGAGTGATCGATTGGCCTTCTCGAGCGCTCTCACTCTGGTATGATCTGAATGATAAAGTGCACTGTGTCTGATCTGCAGAATGTTCACTCGAGGGACGGTGCTATTTATCCCATCCCCGTGGCCTGAGCTGTCTCTATTAGCAGAGTATTCAGCCATTTCCCTCCACTTGCAGGCATTATGACGGGATGGAAGTGCTGATATGCTCTGAAGCTTCCTTTCACGGGCACAGCCAGGTGCAAGTGCGCCGCTGGAACTTAGCAACTTTGATTGCCAACTTCCTCCAAATATCATTTATTTGAGAGAGAGAGAAAGGTGCTGAGCTGGTGGGAAAGAGAGAAATGGGCTGTGGACTCTCTTCCCTCAGTAAAATTCAAAAAAGTGCATTTTTGTGCTGCCCATTTGATGTTTAGAATCAATCTTCGCAGAACAATCCTGCGAAGTTCGCGGTTTGGATTAGGAGTTGGCTGGCTGGAAGAAGACAGAGAGTACTAGTTGATGGCAAAGGTTCATCTTGGAGTGCCGTCACTAGCGGTGTTCCGCAAGGATCGGTTTTGGGACCATTGCTGTTTGTCATTTTTATAAATGACCTGGAGGAGGGGTTAGAAGTTTGGGTGAGCAAGTTTGCGGATGATACGAAAGTCGGAGGAGTTGTAGACAGTGAGGAAGGACGTGGCAGGTTACAGCGGGATATAGATAAGCTGCAGAACTGGGCAGAAAGGTGGCAAATGGAGTTCAATATAGCTAAGTGTGAGGTGATTCACTTTGATAAGAGTAACAAAAAGATGGGGTACTGGGCTATTAGTCTGATACTTGGTAGGGTGGATGAGCAGAGGGATCTTTGAAAGTTGCCACCCAGGTAAATAGTGCGGTGAAGAAGCCATATGGCGTACTGGCTTTTATTGGTAGAGGAATTGAGTTCTGGAGTACTGAGGTCATGTTGCAGTTGTATAAGACTCTGGTGCGGCCGCATCTGGAGTATTGTGTGCAGTTTTTGTCGCCAAACGAGAGGAAGCATGTGGAGGCACTGGAATGGGTGCAGAGGAGGTTTACCAGGATGTTGCCTGATATGGTAGAAAGGTCGTATGAGGAAAGGCTGAGGCACTTGGGGTTGTTCTCATTGGAGAAAAGAAGGTTTAGGGGTGACTTGATAGAGGTGTACAAGATGATTAGGGGTTTAGATAGGGTCGACAGTGAGAATCTTTTTCCACGTATGAAGTCAGTTATTACAAGGGGGCAGAGACTTAAATTAAGGGGGGTAGGTAGGACAGATGTTAGTGGTAGGTTCTTTTCTCAGCGAGTCGTGAGTTCATGGAATACCCTGCCAGTAGCAGTGGTGTACTCTCCCTCATTATGGGCATTTAAGCGGGCATTGGATAGGCATATGGAGGATAGTGGGCTAATGTAGGTTAGGTGGGATTGGATCGGCGCAACATCGAGGGCCGAAGAGCCTGTACTGCGCCGTATTCTTCTATGTTCTATGTTCTATGTTCTAAAGGCTTTTGTTTCAGAGGCGTCGGTTTCTTTGCTGCACTCGCGCATCAGTTAACATCTGAGTCCCAACTGTCCCAGATGAAGCAACTCCGAATGAAACCCTCACTCACTGAGAACCATCCCCAAAGCCAGGAGCTGCGGGGCTGCAGGCAGTCCAAAGCGGAAGGGAGGATTAAAATGAGCCATTATTTCTCACTCAGCCACTCTGTCACAGAGACAGGCAGAGGGACGGCAGAGACGTGTGACGTCATTCACGTGCCGACAGAAGCTGTTCAGCCAATCGAGTCCACGGCAAATCTCTATCGCTTGCTTCTCTCTGAGGTTATTCATCATCAGTGCTGCTTGTCCTAATAATACGGAACTGTGTCTGTGTCTGCGTCTGCCTCCAACATATTGATCCATATGTTATTCACGGCTGTTCATTTCACCAGAGGACCCTGCTGTGTGACACAGCGTGGGGAATAAATGCAAGGTGTCAGGGGCATGGTCCACACACCACAACTGATTTCTCTCACCTTCGACAGTGTATTCCCAGCTCAGGCAAGTGACTTTGCGAATCAGGTCATAACAGGCCGACAGAGAACAGCAAAATAATCTTCTATAACTTCAAACGTGTGTTTCCTCAAATGTATAAATGTGGCGGGTGTATCTATTTCAGATACCATTGCGTGACAGGACGCAGAAGGCTCATCAATATGTAATGCGAAGAACAGAGCACTGTTATAGCGAAACACTGGCAGTGGCAGTACACACACTTAAAGCTGGAATTGTCACCCAGCAGAGGATGCTTTTCATTTAATAATTTCTGGATTATGCGCCCACCACGATCCCTCTGGGCCGCTCTGTTAGCGCTGACCACAGCAATTTCCCGCAGTCTTCAGATTTTTGTAGCATATACCTTCGAGGATGACATCAAAAGATCTTCACTGTGATTGTGTTGTACACTGTGGCACAGATGTGTCCCGGCTGTGTCAATATAACCACTCTGTAACTTCCCCAATTCTGCTGTTTTAAGTTCAGTTTCAATCAGAATCATAAAATGTGTCACACTGCAGACTGAGGCCATGCAGCCCACCTTCGCTGTGCTGGCTCCACGCAATGAGGAAATGACTGTGTTTTGATTGATTGATTATCACATGGACCTAAGTACAGTGGAAAGCATTGTTTGCGATTGGGAAAGGCAGATCATAGCAATCAAGCACATGCATATCACAGCGTGAGAAAAGCAAAATGTGACCACACTCAGGAATTCAGGTTACTCCGTATAGGACGTACGCTCAGCAAAATCCACATTGGCAAGATCAGCATTATTTCGAGATAGACAATCCATTTCTCAGAGCAGCAACGGCCGAGAAGAAGCTGTTCTTGAACTTGCTTGTGTCTGTTTTCAAGCTTTGGAATGTTTATCTGAACTCGATCTCATCGAAATCACATCTTCTCAGTCGATTCAGCTGGAATTGAAATGGCTTCCACCTGTCCTGTGCCAGTAATAAGATTGCACAGCTTAGTGGTGAGTTTTTGTGCTTTGAATTGGATCCAGCATTCTTTCTCAGGTTGAAATTTACTGGGATATAAAGACATGGTGAAAGACACGGTAGCGTTTACAGGAAGGATACGTTAGGAAGGACACGGTCAGAGTCCACTTGATACAAAGTCGATAGAAACGACAGACATGGCGCTTTCTTTGAGATAACACCACTAGAAAAGGAAAGAGCAGATGTAATGGGAAAGTGGGATAGATAAAGAATCATGCGGGAGAAATCAGGAAAGACTTAGTTGTGTCTGAAGGGAGATTATCCAGGTGATGTGACGTTGGTAAGAGTAAATCTGAGGGAACTTCCTTCGTTTAGTTGAGTGGAAACTAGGGGTTGGAACGTCAAAACCAACGGAGAATTATGAAGAAGTTTGGAGCACATTTGTTTTATTCTGAGAATTATTGAAATCGGAGATGAATTTACAGAAATAAAAACATTTTAGGAGCTGATTCCATTATTTTTCAAAAGTCGTGTGCAGACACACAGGGAGTGAATTTAACAGAGATTCTGGGCTGCCTGGATGGCGCGGCGAAAGGTATATACTCTCGAAGTGGATAACATTTATCGGAAAGAAATTGCATAATACCTGCAGCTGAAAATGTTAAGTATAAGAAGAGCTGCTGTCGTTGATAGGTGTTGCAGCTCATGCTACATGAAATATTATGTATTGTAAATACACTGAGCTGTTTGGTTTAGCTCTGCATTGAATGGAAGTCGGTTAGCCCAGTCCGCTGACTAACTAGTTATGAGAAAAGTGAGACCAACAGCATGGGATTAAATCTCTCACTGTCTCAGGTTTGCATAAGGTTCATCATCTACCCCACTCACCTAATCTGTAATACTATGGTGCCTGTAGTGAGTAAGATTTGGCCTGTAGGTGTAAAACATCATTATCATTGCCATCTGTTGCCTTGAGCATTTGGTTACAATCACTCGAAAGGAGAGTGAGTCCTTTTGATACTCACTGATCTTCGCTTGAAACATCCTGTGATAAGACTCGATGCCTTTGCCCGATTTACTGACAACATTCAAACTCCCCAAAGAGATAAATCTAATACTTTCGGTTGGATAATGAGCTGTGCGTGTTTGCAGGAAATTGAATGATATGAAATGAGATAAACAGACTTTCCCAGAATGTAATCCAGTGCAGGCTGAGCGATTTGAGAAAAGTTATCAAGCTAAAATTTCACCTGTTTCCCTATCCTCAGATGGATATTCCTCTGGGGAATATTTGCCGCTTTTCATATAATAATTGACAGAAATGTGAAACTGGAGTTTTCAAATAAAAGCTACTTTACTCAACATTGATTTCAACTGCGTTTTAGTATGATGCGCTAATAATCCCTTGTCAATGTCAGTAACAGCATCTTTAAATAAGCATTGAACTCACATCCGTGGCATTTTACGCACCTTTAAGTAGCAGGCGCTAAACAATTGCGCGACTGAAGCTGCAGACAGTAAGCTGGTCACATGTCCTACTCATACCTTAGGAACTTTAACTCAACTGCTCTACTTTTGCTGTGGTTCTGAATTTAAAGCTAACGCAGACGAGGTTAAACCGACATGGACCTGTGATTATTGAAGCTTCAAGTTCAGCAAAGGGACACATAAAAATATGCAAAATAGACATCATTGAAAAATGGGTTTCCGTTGGTTCCTGCGTTGTTAACAGACAATGTTACATTGCTGCTGTCGCCAGGCCTTTCCTTCGATCGGCTTCAATTCGAATCAATAAAACTTCGCAACTTCCTTCTGAAAGTTCATACTGGTAACATGAAACACACTGCATTTAGCAATAATCTTCACCCTTACTACATCCATGAACACGTTGCACTTTTTCCATGAATACTGAAGACGTAAGAATGTGTCGCAAAAATAAATTCAATTCCAGTTTAAATTGTGAAGTCGGAAGAATGCACAGTAAGACTCAGAATGTCAGAAATTCATGTCCGTCTCCGTATCCAGAACTGCAGTAAAACAATGGGGTAACCTATCCCTGAATCCCAACGTTTGCTTGCTCCATCTGTCCCGTTGGAAACCTGGGTGAAGGAGCATGCAGTCTGACAGAACGCCTGGGAGAACCCTCGATTGTCTGATCTAAAGCTGCAATTGGAGCTCTCCATTCTGGCTGTGAGAGCGGTGGGGTAAATGGGAGGACCTTGATATTCCGTGGGTGTAGACTCACATTGCAACATCTTATTGTTGAAAACCCTCTGTCAGAAACAGCACTGACAGAGAGGAACAGGAGGACACTATTCCAAACACCGGACCTACCCCGCCATTTGACATCGTCATGACTGACCAAATACATCAATATCTATCCCCAGTCCATCCACAACAGCCTGTCGCCCAAAGAGAAAAAGACATTTAAGCAATCGATAATGCCTGTGCAATTATTGGAGGGGAATGCGTTTCGAGACAGTGGGTTTCTGCACGAAGTTTGTAGGTTTCGTAGGTTCGCAGTTGATTCTGGTCTGATCATGCTTCAAATAATATGATTCAGTCAAAACTCACCAACAAGGGGGTAAGGAATTTTCTTGGTAAACATCAATTTCGAGAACCCCACACGACGGGAATTAACGATGAATGAGCAGAATAATAATTCATTCATGTGAAGTCTGAACTCCGATTCTGGTTGAACTCAAAACAACAAACTTTGTATAGCAATGTTAACAATGCTGTAGAAATCTAACGTGCTTTTCATTGCACCACCGAGTCGTGCCAGCCACAATTTTACTGGACCCAATGTTATGGTTGTCGTGGAGAAAATGTAATAAATCTCCAGGAGATGCGGGGAAATCTTCAAGGAGTAGATCTTTTATTTGCAGACAAAAAACCGTCACACTCAGAAGCAAATTCTTGGAAGACCCAGAAACTCAGGATCCGTGGCTCATTATACCCTTTCTTTAATTATATTTTTGTTAAAGTTTGTTCGAAGATTTGTAGCTCGGGTGCTCGTTGCTGTGGTTCTGTTCGCCGAGTTGGAAGTTTTTGTTGCAAACGTTTTGTCCCCTGGCTAGGCGGATTGTTAGCTGTCTTCCTGTTTGTCCTATAAAGTGTTTTGTGCAGTCCTTGCATGGTATTTTGTACACTACATTAGTTTTGCTCATGTTGGGTATCGGGTCCTTCGTTCTGGTGAGTTGTCTGAGCGTGACTGTTGGTTTGTGTGCCGTTATGAGTCGCAGGGGTCGCAGTAGTCTGGCTGTCAGTTCCGAGATGCTCCTGATGTATGGTAGTGTGGCTAGTCCTTTTGGTTGTGGTATGTCCTCGTTCCGTGGTATTTCTCTTAGGCATCTGTTGATGAAGTTGCGCGGGTATCCGTTTTTGGCGAATACCTTGTACAGGTGTTCCTCTTCTTCTTTTTTCAATTCTGGTGTACTGCAGTGTGTTGTGGCCGTTTGGAATTGTGTCCTGATGCAGCTTCGTTTGTGTGTGTTGGGGTGGTTACTTTCATAGTTTAGGACTTAGTCTGTGTGTGTGGCTTTCCTGTATACCCTTGTAGTGAATTCTCCGTTCGGTGTTCTCTGTACCATCACGTCTAGGAATGGGAGTTGGTTGTCCTTTTCTTCTTCTCTAGTGAATCGGATTCATGTGAGTGTGGCGTTGATGATCCGGTGTGTTGATGATCCGGTGACATACCACAACCAAAAGGAGTCGCCACACTACCATACATCAGGAGCATCTCGGAACTGACAGCCAGACTACTGCGACCCCTAGGACTCATAACGGCACACAAACCAACAGCCACGCTCAGACAACAACTCACCAGAACGAAGGACCCGATTCCCCAATGAGCAAAACTAATGTAGTGTACAAAATACCATGCAAGGACTGCACAAAACACTATATAGGACAAACAGGAAGACAGCTAACAATCCGCATACATGAACATCAACTAGCCACGAAACGACACGACCAGCTATCCTTAGTAGCCACACACGCAGACAACCATCAACATGAATTCGACTGGGACAACACTACTATCATAGGGCAAGCCAGACAGAGAACAGCCAGGGAATTCCTAGAGGCATGGCATTCATCCACAAACTCCATCAACAAACACATCGACCTGGACCCAATATACCAACCACTACAGCGGACAGCTGAAACTGACAACCGGAAGCGCCAGGGACAGACCACTATAAACACCTGAGGAAACATCAAAGAAGCGCTTCGCAAGAGGCTCCCAAGCACTGATGATGTCGCCCAGCCAGGGGACGAAAGGTTTGCAACAAAAACTTTGAGCTCAGCGAACAGAACCACAGCATATTTTTGTTATCTTACCAGGATGATCAACTGTGTTAATCAGAATTATTTCACTCCAGGTATACAATAAACCATTATCGCTGAACTTCTGCCAATAAGGTTTTTCTATTGTCACAATTATGTATTTTACTGCCACCTCTGCTGCAATGATCTTACAGCCCAGACTAACCTGCCATGATTAGATTTTTAGCGACCCCATCTACCACAATGTTTTCTTGTCCCAAGCTGATTAGATATTTAATGTCTTTTTTTCTGCTACAAAGGTTTCAAGCAGGCTGACTCTACAAACTATCAATTAAATATTTAAAGTCAAATCCTAAATATTTATTGTCACGACTTGTCCCAACCTGCAATGATGATATTTGGCTGGCAAGGCTGACGTTACTAATTGCTATTATCTCAGCCTGTCACAGTAACCGTTCAGCCCCAGTCTGACTCTGCTAATTGGTGGAGGAGCATTCCACTCTGCTTATCCCATCCTGCCACAGTGACCTTTTGACTCGTGTAGCATTCCACAGTCCCCTTGTAATAGATCGACAGTAGTATCCATGCTTTTACCCTTCCCATGCTTTCATGCTCCGTATTTTCCGTACGGTGTTCGGATCTTTGATCAGGTACCTGTTTGTCTTCGCCCCACTTTACAGTACCTGGTCCTTATCCACGTGTGCTCTAGCTTCTCAAGTATTCTGCTAAATACTCCTGAAGTGCTTTGATAACTCATAGCTTTACCACACGTTCAAAAGTATGTTTCAATTATGCAACACTCTCAGAGTGAAAATGTTCTTCCTATCTCTCCTCTGATTATCCTCCCCCTTGCGTTTTACGTCGATCTTTTGTTGTAAACACTTCCCATAAGAACTTTATTCCTTTTACACGTATCTATCCCCTTACTGTACACCTTCATCTCTTCCTCACTCATTCTTCTCTGCTCTTAGATAAAGAGCCTGAGCTAAGCTAATTTATCTTCGCCATGACGAGATTGTCGTGCTGGAAAAGTACAGCAGGTCAGGCAGCATCCGAGGAGCAGGAGAACCGATGCTTCTGGCATAAGCCTTTCATCAGGAATGAGACGTGTAGGTGGGGGCGGAGAGATAAATGGGCGGCAGTTGGGTTTGGGTGGAAGGTAGCTGGGAAAGCGATAATTGGCTGGAGGCGTTGGAGAAAATGATAAGTCATAGGGGGGAAAGATTGATAGGTCAGGAGGGTGGTGCCGAGTTGGATGCTTCGAACTGTGATAATGTGGGGGGAGGGGAATTGAGGAAGATGTTGCAAACCACATTTATTCCGTGTGGTTGCAGGGTCCCAAGGCAGAATATAAGGCGTTCCTCTTCCAGGCAGCTGGTGGTAACGGTTTGGCGGTGCTTATGCCCGAAACGTCGATTTCCTGTTCTGAAAACCACATTTCAGGGGAGATGTGAAATACCAAAGACTAAAAAAAGGACAATAACTTATAGAATCAGAGTTAATGGAATTAGACACAATGCAGACAGAAACCATTTCGCCAATTGAGTCTGCTCTGTGCCGCCGAAGAGATTCACACTCCTCCAACCTATCTTCCTAAAGCCGCATTATTGATCCACCTACAAAAATAGAAATGAGCTCAAAAGCTCAGCGGGTCAGGCAGCACCGGTGGCGAGAAATCAGTTAACATTAAAAATCAAAAACTGTTCCAAGGAATGATCTGTTGACCCCAAATGATCATTCTGTTTTCCCTGAGCTGCAATTCCTATTTTTGTTTTTGGTTTTGTCTTTGATTATACCATCTATTCAGGTTTTGGTTGCCATCTACCTGAAGTGCACAACTTTGGACAGTGAGAAGGGATCGGAGCAGCCAGAGGAAACCCACACGGAAGAGAGAAATGGAACGTGCAAATTCCACACAGTCAGTCACATAAGTCTGGAATCGAATGCGGGTTTCTGGCCTCTTAGCCCTCCTAAACTGCAAGCGCCCGTCCCGGATGCGAATTGAACCCAATCGCACGCAGTGACAGGAAGTGGTATTACCCTGGAGTTCTATGCAAAAGGTAGGTAATGTATCAGTACTGGAAATCAATAATCGATTAACTATCTTAACTCTTTTTTAAATCACTTGACCAACAGTCTTGTACATCTTGTCATCAAAAGTTCACATCTGAGTACTTCTGAAAGATATGAGAATTTCTGCCTCTCCAACCTTTGCATGCACTGAGTTGCAGATTTCAACCACCCGCCGTTTCAAAACATTTGTCTGCGCATTTACTCAAATCTTTCCTCCTCTGTTCTTAAATCTATTACCCCGTGAGTGATCTCTCCATTTTAGGGAAACGTTAGTTTAGTCTCCGCCACAGTATCCCTGATTATTTTATATATCTCAATCATGTCTCCTCTCGATCTCTTCTGCTCTACGTGTATCCAGTCTATCCAATCTCTCTTCATAACAGAAACTCTTGTACCCAGCCAATATCCTGGTAAATCCCCCCTGCAACATTTCCAGTGCTAATGTGATTGCAGAACTGCACACAATAGTCTACATAGAGCCGAATGTGCAAGTGAAATAAATGATGTGAAAGTCCGCAGAAAGAGGCCTTTTAAAAAAAAACGTTTATTTACCTCAGTGCTGCCCTGTGTTCTTTTCCTGAGCCTGAAATTCCAATAATATCTGATCCATGTCATTAAAAGCTGCTACTTGACCATTGATCTCAAAGCCACAGTATCGAACTGGCTTGACTGGTCTGAAGGTCGCAATGGTATGATTGCGGCACATTCACCCATCAACAGTGAGAGCAGCAGCACAGACTGAACAGGGTTCAATGTGAAAATGATTGTAAGGGAAATGGGAGGGGGAACTTAAAGGAGGTCAGTGATTGTGGGAGGGAGAGAAGTCTCCAAGAATGGGTGGGTCTGAATTCTGATATTTATCTCACAGAGATGTGTAAGAGAGGGGTTTGATGAAAAAATCATAATATCAGAGAACGTTTTCATGTAAAATCAATTAATTCATTTCTGTGTTTCGTTGGCATGTACCACAAGGAGTTAAAAAGGGGAGAACGTTACATGCCGTAACTCGGATTCAAACGAGGTTACTGCGGCCACAACGCACAACACTGAACATTATACGATCCCTGGGCCATGCAGAGATATGTGTTTGAAAAGAGCAGTAACTACAGTGACATAGGACATGTTAGGAAGAATGCAGAGACACAACAGGACTATTTGACGAGCAATAATAAACATGTGGGAACTCAGAATTGGCTGTATATTCAAATTTGATGTTTCAAGAGGCTGAGGAAGTTCCATCGAGTACTGCATGTTGACGACTAAGGGTGATAGATTTTTACAAAACATCAAATTCTCAAGGGATACTGCAGGATCTTGTTGAAATGTATGTTTAAACAGCAATGTGGTTTCACATTTGTTGCCTCACGAGTTTCCCCACACAAGTAAGTACCCATTTCTGCAGTGGATCACATAACCCCAGTTCCTTCACACACAATCAGTGGTGCATTTGCAAAGATCAAACTGGAAATTGGGATGGAAATGAGCACGTGAAGCTACTCTGTTGCACCAATGATGCGATCGGTGAGCACATGGTCCTTTTATGATGGTACAGAGGCGCATGAAATTCCGAGGCTGGGAGTTCTCCTGGTCAAAGGCGGGGAGGAAGGACATATTTGTCTCCAGTTATTAGATTATTAAGATACAACAACAGCATTAACCTGAACAGCAGATTGGATCAGTAGAAGCGTGCTGCAGCCTTAAGCGAGAGGTCGATGTATTGCAAGTATTCAGTGCAATTTTCCTTAACAATGCACTGTTTTGTTATTTTGACAGTAATGATTTTTTTTATCACATCATCCTCTTACTCCCAACAAACATTCCAGTACAGCGTACATCAGTTTCATTCCGACACAGCCACATGTCATAATCTCACTCCCTCTGAGACGATTGGAATTGCCAATGTCTTTCTCTGAGATGGAGCAACGTAGCATTGAGATGGTAGTGTAGTGAACAAAGAAGAACAAAGAACACAGAACATTTATAGCCCAGGAACAGGCCCTTTGGACCTCCAAGCCTGGGCTGAACCAAATCAACTGTCCAAACCTATCACCCAATTCCTCAGCATCTATTTCCATCTGCTCCCCACTTACTCACGCATCTATCACGGCGCACCTTGAATGAAACGACCGTGCCTGCCTCTACTACCTCTGCTAGCAACGCGTTCCACGCACCTACAACCCTCTGTGCAAAATACTTTCTACATCAATCCTTCTTAAACGTTTCACCTCTCAACTTGAATGCGTGACCTCTCATTATTGAATCCCTCATTTGGGGAAAAAGCATATCTCTATACACCCGATCTGTACCCTTCAAGATTTTGTAGACCTCAATCAGGACCCCTCAATCTCGTTTTGTCGACCGAAAACAATCATAACCTTCTTAACCTCTCTTTACAGCAAGCATCTTCCATACCAGCAACATCCTCGGAAACTTTCTCTGCACCCTCTCCTAAACGTCCACTTCCTTTTGGTAACTTGACGACCAGAACTGTGCACAGTATTCTAAACCCGGCCGAACCAAAATCTTGTACAATTTTAGCATGACCTGCCAGCTCTTACACTCAAAGCCCGGTCCTATGACGACAAGCATGCCATATGCTTTCTTGACAGCTCTATCCACCTGTGCCACCATCGTCATGGTACAAAGGACCTGAACTCCCAGATCTCTCTGTTCATCAAATTTCTCCAAGGCTGTTCCGTTTACAGTGGAGTTGGTTCTAGAATTAGGCTTCCCAAAATGCATCACTTCACATTTGCCTCAATTGAACTCCGTCTGCCACTTCCCCGCTCAACTCTCCTGTCCATCTATATTCTTCTTCATTCTTTGACTGACCCCTATGATTTCTGGGACTCACCAATCTTCGTGTCAAATGCAAACGTAGTGGCGATATACTGGGCTAGCAACCCTTGGAGACTGGAACATGGCAGCTGCTGGTATTTACATCGATGAATAAAATCTGGAATATTAACCCCGATCAGAGGAACAGAGGTAAAAAGTTTTAATTTGCTGAAAACCGATCCATTCTTGTCCCTTTGAAAGGGGAATTTGCCGTCCTTAACGAGACCTGCCAACATATGACTCCAGACTCACAACAGTCCGGTTGACCCATAGAATCCCTCTGACTCAGTTCAAGGTGAATTAAGAATAAACAACAAATAATGTTCAGGCCATGATAGCCACACTCCATGGGAGAATAAAGAAGAATTAAAAAAATACATAGATGAAGTGGAAACTTGGGAGTCATCGCTGCGTGGATTCAAATTCAACTGATTATCCAAGCCAAATAGACACATGGATACACACACCGCCAAGAAGTCAGGTCCATAGGGGGACTTCAGGAAAGAGTTCAATTACCCGCTGACGTGTAAACCTACGTACCCAGGCACAATGTGGACAGGTCATTCATCACTCCCATATGTGAGAAGGGATCACTCAGGAGGCCAACTCGCAGAATCACCATCATGTTTACGAATGACATCAGGGGTCCGAGTGTGCTGTTATTGCAGGCGTTCATCACATCCAGCAATGATCCATGTTTGGACGCCTGTTTCCAGTGGAGTTCCATTGTTTCCTGATGTAGATCAACGATTCAGACTTAGTTGTAGGAGTCATGATTTAGAAGTTTGCAGAGGATTCAATAATTGGTCGTGTATTTGACTATGATGAATAATGTCAGGGCCTGCAGAGATGTATCAATCGGGTGGAAAATAAAAACGGCGAATGGAATTGAATCCAGACCAATAAGTGGTAACGAATTTGGGGAGGTGAAACAATAACAGTGAGGATTCTGAGTGGTGAACAGAACAAACAGGAACAAAGAGATTTTGGAGTGGATATTCACAGATCACTGAAGATTTTTGAACAGGGAGCTCAGTTGGTCGAGAGTATTTTTGGATATTTTCTGTTGTTGACCTCAGACTGTGGATGATATTCGATCTGTAACAACCGCCAGTTTAGGATACAACTAAAAGAATGAGCACAAGTCTGATCAATGCAATAATCAACATTTTAAAAAATTGTAAGATAAAGGATGGAGGGCTGACGTATACCACTTTGACCAACAAGACCGCTTCATCACTCAATGACTTTACCACTGATACATCTCCAAGTCATGCCGGTATGTGCCTTGGAGGGTAACTTGCAAATGGTAGCGCTTCAGTGCATCTTCAACCTTGTCCTTATAGTCAGCACAGTTTTTGAGCTTTGAATGTTTTGTTAACATAGCCTGGATGACTTACTCCACCGTATCTTGTAGGTGGTGCACTCTACTGCAAATGTGCCTGAGCGTTGAGGTAATAAACAGTCAGGTATTGAACATGGTACAGTTAAGTGACTTCATTGTCGGGGAGGATGACCAGTTCCTTCAGTGGTATTGAAGCAGCACACATCCAGGCAAATGGAGAGAGTTCTTTTACACATCTAATTTGTGTCTTGCAGATGATGCAGACTTCACGGAGACACCAGTTATGTTAATACTCAAACAAAGTCGACTGACGGACTTTTTTTTTGTAGTCAACTTCTTTATATGGGCGGTCAGGTTCCATTTCTACTAAATATTAGCTCAGAGGGCGATTACACGGAGGACTTCAGTTACAATGAAGTCATTGAATGTCAATAGAATATGATTAGATTCTCATTTGTCAAAGTTATCATTACTGTATTTGATCCATTTGTGGACTAATATGATTCCAATCGCTATCTGATTTCAAGTTCCAGTTCCCGTGCTGTAAGGGACAGCAGAGATTTATGAGGATGTTGTCAACTTTGGATGGAATGGTGCTTCGTGGAATGATTGGTCAGGCTGGGATTATTCTCCTTGAAACAAAATCGCGGGATCTTTATAGGGTAGATACAGGCAGGTGGCTTGCCCTATGCTCTGAGGAGAGCACCAGAGGACATAATCTCAGAATGAGATATCGCCCAATTAATTCAGAAATGAAGAGAAATTTCCATGCTCAGAGAATCTGTGGCATTTTTTGGCAACCGTAGTAGAGGCTAAGTTGTTGGGTATTTTCAAACTGTGTCAGCTATTTAATCAGAAAGATGATGACGTTTGTCGATGTATGTGAGCAGAATGGAGTTGAAGATTATCAGATCAACCATGAGTTCGTTGTATGGTGGGGCAGACTCGAAGGGCTGAATGGCATACGTCCACTTTGTATAACATTTGGTCTAACGCCAAATTTTATTCATAAGTTCAGAATTGTGATTGGATGGAATCAAGTGATAGAAAAGGTTTAGAAACAGATCAGGAACGAAGCTCATAAGCTCATGAAGAAGAAATGTGCTGTGACCTGGGGGCAACAAATGACAGTCTGGACAGCACAGGTGACTGTTTACAGAAGCTGTGATTGCTGAAGAAAATTGGTCGACCTTGTACAGTTAGCAAGTCAGTCATCACGCTGCAGGTGAAAGAATGAAAGGTTTGTTTCATTGGAGCAGTTTTCTGCGGTTCCAATTCCGAGTGACTGTTTGAAATACTGATCAGATCATTGGGTGGACTGTTCATTGTAATAATCGGAAGTGAATTAGATTTATCTCATTGGAACAATTAATGATATATGCAAATTTGTTCCGAATTTATTTCAGCTGAAAGAAAATACTGCTTAGAAAAAGAGACGATTAAAGTCCAAAAGAAAAACCAACAGTTTTGTTGCTCGTGTTTTGGCAGATTTCACTGATCATTAAATGGACCAAACATCATGGTGATCGCATCTTTTAGCCACGTGATTAAAGCAGGAAGTCGATCTCCAACCAATGGGTCACTTACTAATCATTGTGTAATATCTTTCCTTTACAAGAAAAAAAAATCCACTGAGCTCCATTTGCAAAGCTTCAGGTGGCATAGTATGTCAAATCTTTCCAAATCCAGGGTATTTGAAACAAAATCTTATTCAGCCATGCATGTTCACGAAATTTCTATACTTTTAGAGTCAACCAACTGAAACATTGTTTCCCCGCGGCTTCCAACGACTACACCCACCCCTACAACTTTACCTCGCCACGGACTATTTCTCTACTTTTGAAATTTTTTCCTTGTATGTCACCAAATGTGCCTTTCAAAATATTTTGAAAAACAGGTTCTCGGAGTGTCAGCGGTTCTGCACTCATCATTTCTTTGTCCCTCAAAGGTTTCATCAAAGGTTTTGAAGGTTTGACGTTTAGTTATTTATTAACGTGAAAGAGGGAAATTTCCACAAATTTACTCTGTCCAAGCATTTCATAACCTGGGAAACCTCCATTAAATTTTCCTTGATTCAGGGATAACTTATAAATTTTACAAGAAAACAAGTTAATAAAATGTTGTCTTCAATAAACTCCGTTAGCATCGTCTCTAATGACATTACACCCCCGTCAACGCCATTATTATCCTCTCCGATAGAATCGTTGTATTCTACAGTGCACAAAGAGCATTTCAGATCTAGCTCCCTTCCCTCTTCCTGTATATTTCACCTGAAGAAAGGGCAGCTCTCCCTTTTATGATTTCAAATAAACCTGTTGGACTATAACCTGATGTCCTGTGACGTCTGACCTTATTCCGCGCTACCCGTGGCTAATTCACTTAACTTACTTAATTCACTCCCTGGATACTAGAGGGCAATTTAACTTGGCCAATCTACCCAACCCTCAGGCCTGACAGCGGTGCTAACTACTGAGCCAATGTTCTATCACAGTGAGCAAAATCTGTATCATTTTTAATGGTTTTATACCCTCGTAACTCAGCCTCATCAAGTCAAGCTGCGCCCCATCAACCCAAATTCAATGTATCTAAACACTACTCTGTGCTTTACATTCGTGCTGCAGGAAATGATTCTGCACTCGCATGAGAATGCTTTTACCCTGATTCTTTCTCAACTTCCTGCTTCCAATAAACACTTCAAACCGGAACAAGTCTGTCAAATGGTTTTCATTTAAATACAGAAAAAGGATGCAGCTTGCAGAAGTCACATGTTTGCACTTTCACTGACATTCTGCCTTCCTGAGAGCTGCAACCCTTCCCCACCTTGATTCAGGCAGCACTGTCCTTCCTGTGAAATGCCCCATCGAGAATGGAAGGACAAGTATCAATACCCGCACTTGGGAAAGGGGCGACAGTTTTAAAATATTTACACTGTCCCCAGCGGAGAATTGAGCCTTGTGACAGGCGGGGTCACAAACTATTATACTACCGAGAACAAGAGTGTCAAAGGAGGCCCTTCAGCCAATTATGGCCATATTTGTCAAAACAACTGTTTAACGAACTGAATTCCATTTCACAATGTTTATTCCACAGTCTTATTTGTCTTGGCATCACAAATTCACATCTGAATATTTCTTTAGGTGAAAAGGGTTTCTGCCTCTGTGAACATTACAGACAGTGTATTGCAAATTCCGAACAACCCGCTGGCTGATAAAGCTTTTCTGCACATCTTCTCAAACCTTCCTGCCTTTTCCCTTAACTCTCTATCACCCGTTGATCGATCCCTCTATCAACGGGAAACTCTTTTAGTCTACCCTGTCCATACCTTTACTCAATCATGTTTTCGAGGAGAAAGAGCTGAAAATGTGTTGCTGGAAACGCGCAACAGGTCAGCCAGCATCCAAGGAACAGGAGAATCGATGTTTCAGGCATAAGCCCTTATTCCTGAAGAAGGGCTTATGCCTGAAACGTCGATTCTCCTGTTCCTTAGATGCTGCCTGACCTGCTGCGCTTTTCCAGTAACACATTTTCAGCTTAATCATGTTTTATCTACATCTCCTTTGCACTGCGACAAACACTTCACTCTGTGCTGTCTTTCTACCTTACTGAAATTCTTCAGCCCAAACAATATCCTGGTAAATATCTCCTGCAAGTTTCTCTGTGCGATCACATCCCTGTTCTAATGGGAATTGCAAAACGGCACACCCTGCTCTAGCTAGAGCCTAATGAGCATTTGTTTTAATTATTCTGTATTAGTATGAGTGTGATTTTGGCTAGGCAACATTTACTACCCGTTCCTACTTGCCCAGAGGGCTGTTGAGAATCAACCATATTGTTATGAGTCTGAAGTCACACGCAGGTCAGACAAAGTAAGAATAGCAGATGCTATCCCAAAATGACATCAGTGAAACAGATGGATTTTTTACCCCCAACAATTATCAATGGATCTATAGTATTCATTAACTTCTTCATTGCAGATAATTATTGAATCCAAATTTTACAATCTTTGCATGGTGGGATTCAAGTCCTTATACCCAGACTATTACCTGGGTCTCTGGATTGTTAGTCCTACGAAATTATCACGACACCTTCGCAGAAAGGCACAAAAGCTGATCATTTCCAATAAAATCTATTTCCCCAAAAACTGCCCAGAGTCCCTTTAAAGACCCTGATGCTCCAATTGTCTCTGGTCTATGTCAGTAAAAGCTGCTACATGGGGATGAATTTCATAACCGTAGTATCCAAATAGACAGACTTGTTTGAAGGTCCCGATGGTGGGATGGGGGTACGTTCACCCAAAAACAGTGAGAGCAGCACAGACAGAACAGTATCAATGTGAAGAAGAGTGATAGATTATGCATTGCCTCAGAGAAATGGAAGGAAGGACGGAAAGGAGGTTTAATGATTGTGGGAAGGAGAGGAATCTCCGACAATTGGTGTGTTTGAATTCTGATATATGGAACGCAGAGATGTGAGAGACCGGAATTTGTAGGTAAAACAATTAAGTTCTTAGCAGGTGTCAATAAAAGGATAACGGAGTGAATACTTAGTGTCATGATTTGGTTTCGTACCGAGGGTGCTGTGGTCACAATGCAAAATACCGACAACCACGATCACAGCAACCACACAACAGGATGCTGCAAAGCAGCAATAAGTATGCTAACAGAGGAAATGTTCTGAAGAACAGCAAATATACAATATAATTACTCAGCGGACTTGACAGACATGTGAGAACTGAGAATGAACTGAATGTTTAACTTCGAGGTCCTCAGAGGCTGTGGAGATCCCTTGAATGAGAATGTTGAAAACTGACATTGGTGGATTTCCACAAAGTATCAAAGCCTCGGGGGACAGTACAGGATATTGTTGAAATGTAAGCTTCAATAGCATTGTAGTTTAACATCGGTGAATTCACCAGCTACCCAACTCAAGGCAGTAATCAGTACTGCAGATAATCACACATAATCCCAGTTCCCAGCCCCAGAAACAGTGACGCAGCCGCCCAGGTCCAACCGGAAATGGGGGTGGGAATGAGTGCGCGGAGTTACTCTCTGGCTCCAGTCATGCAATAGGTGACCGTGCGGTCCTTCTATGTTGGAATAGAGGCGCAAGAAATTCCGACGTTGTGAGTGCTCTTGATCAAGAGAATATTTGTCCCCGTTTATACTGTCATAGTAATCTATAGTGCATCTTGCCGAGACAGCTGAGTGGCACAACTGGAACGTGTTGAGCCCTTAACTGTGCACTGGGGATTTAAAAGCTGATTTTGCTATTTGGATCTGCGTTTCCGACACTGACGGTGGTAGCTGCTTTTGCTCGCATCAGCTCAGAATGAGTTTCTTCCTCACAGTAAAGACTTCAGCCTCGAGAAGTTGGTGTTGGGGTGATATTTTGAACGAGGCAAAAGAGAGAACTGCAAACGCTGGAAACCAGAGTATAGATCAGAGTGGTGCTGGAAAAGCACAGCAGGTCAGGCAGCATCCGAGGAGCAGGAAAATCGACGCTTTAGGCAAAAGCCCTTCATCAGGAATAGAAGCAGGAAACCTCCAGGGTGGAGAGATAAATGGGGTGTGGGTGAGGCTAAGGAGAATATAGCAAAGAGTACAAAGGCGAATAGGTGTGGGGATGGTGGTGAGACGTCAGAGAGGAGGGTGGGGTAAGGTAGTAAAAGTACAAAAGGTGAATGGGTTGGAGTTGGAGGTGATAGGTCAGAGGGGAGGGTGTAGCGGACAGGTGGGAAGGGAGATTGGCAAGTAGGACAGGTCATGAGGACAATGCTGAGCTATAAAGTTGGAAAGGAGGTACAGTGGGGGGAGGGGAAATGAGGAAACTGGTGAAATACACATTGATGCCCTCGGGTTGAAGTGTTCCGAAATGGAATATGAGGTCTTCTTCCTCCAGGCTTCGGGTGGTGAAGGAGCGGCGGTGGAGGAAGCGGGGGACCTGCATGTCCTCAGGAGAGTTGGAGGGGGAGTTGAAATGTGGGGCCACGGGGTAGTGAGGGTGTCTCAGAGATGTTCTCCAAAGCGCTCTGCGAGGAGGCAATATTTTAAACTAGTCATCCTTAGCGACTGTGACATGTAACCGTTGATGTTTAAGTTCGATGTATTAAACTTGGAATGCAAGCCTGACCTCAGGAACAGAGATCGTTACTTTAATTTCCTGAAATCCTATTCATTCATGTCCCTTATGCAGAGGATTCTACCATCATTACACAGTCCTGCTCACGTGTGACTCCAGGACCAGAAAAACATTAGCTGCCCCTTAATTCGGGAATCCCCACCGTGTGGGGAATCAGGCTATTCGGCCCTTCCAGTCCACACCATCTCTTCGAAACACATCCCACCACACCTCTAGCCCATAAGCCTGGATTTCCTATTGCTGATCCCTGTAACTGGCACATCTTTGTTCAGAGGGAAGAAAATAACACAAAAACACAGATAATGTGCAGACTGCACACAAACAGACACCCGAGGCTAGGATCGAAACCCGGTGCAGCCAGACAACATTGAACTAAGGACGAAAAATAAACATTGTCTTAACCAGCGATCGCCACACCCTGTGGCGGAATACGGAAAAAGAAAGCCCATTCACAACATGGAAAACTATATTTGTATTTGTGTTGGCACGATTTGAAGCAATCGTTTACCCTGGATTGAAAAAAGGACACTGATACCACAGAGAGAGCAGGGCAATGTAGGAACTGCGGAAGGGATTCAATTAACCACTGAAGTGGAAACTCATTTACTCAATCACACTGGGGAGAGGCCGTTCACCAGTCCCATGTGAGGGAAGGGATCACTGAACAAAACAACCTCCGGAGTCACCAACAAGATTACACATCCCATCAGATTTTCGATTATGCTGTCAATGTTGCTGTTAATCCCAAACAGCTGCCTGTTTCATAGCATCAATCATAGAGTCATACAGCATGAAAAAATGCCCGTCAGTCCAACTAGTCCATGCTGAACATACTGCCAAACTAATTTGTCGCATCTGCCAGCTCCTGTACCCGCTGAGGGGCGATAATGTCCTTGTAGTTCTATTACTGTATTGTTATTCCAACATCCCAGGTAATATTTTGTGTACAAAGGGCTCAGATCCTGGCATCGCAGATGGTGGAGTTTGAATTCAATAAATATCTGGAATTGAAGAGTCTCATGATGACCTGACTCAGTTGTTGTGGAAATCCGTATCTGATCAACTCATGCCTGTGAGAGAGAGCGTACTGATGCTCTCATCTCCGAGTAGCTGCAGAGCATTCTCGGTCAGGGTGGAGAGGGAAACGGGGTGAGATGGGCGTGAGCAGCCAGATTTAATTATGCACATTGATACATATGAAATTGATTGAAATATCGATGAGGTCCTGTGGAGTTATTATAGAGAGTTGGGAAATTTGTTAAAAACCAGGACGACGATGTTGATAGTACCAGATTATTTCCAGTGTCACGTGCTAGTGAGGGTATGAACAGGAGGATATGACAAATAAATAGGTAGCTGAAGAATTGTTGCGGGGGCAGAGATTCAGATTTTTCGATCATTAGAATGTATTTCTGGGGCAGAGGTGACCTGTTCAAGATGGGCTGGTTGCACCTGAACTGGAGGGGGACCAATATCATCGCACCCAGGTTTGGTAGTGCTGCAAGGGAAGGTTTAAAAGAGACTGGCAGGGAAAGGGGGACCCTTAACAGCTGGGAGTCAAATGCGAGGCAGGAAGAAGATACAGTAATGAAAATCAGTCATTTGGCCATTACAGAAACATGGCTAAGGACGGGACAGGACTGACAACTTAATGTATAAGGGTACAGGTGATTTAGGTTGGGCACATGTGTTGGAAGGAGGGGAGGGGGAGTTGCATTTTTGGTTAAGGTGAGTATCACAGCAATGACCACAGATAAAATAACTGATGGATCATCCAGTGAGGCTTTGTGTGTGGAGCTAAGGAATAAGAAGTGGATAGCGATGTTATTCGGGTTATACTGTAGGTCCCCAAATAGTCAACGGGAATTACAGGAATAAATATGCAGGGAAAGAGGGGAAACTTTCAGTGACAATAAGACCTCATCGATATTTCAATCAATTTCATATGTATCAATGTGCATAATTAAATCTGGCTGCTCACGCCCACCTCACCCCGTATCCCTCTCCACCCCAACAGAGAATGTTCTGCAGCTACTCGGAGACATCGTGGATCATGACACCTGGGAGGCAATACACCATCCTCGATTCACATGTACAACCATAAAATTTCCTGCCTGTCCAAACTAACCATTGAGTCGCCTATCGCTAAGCACCCCCTTGCCTTTATACTTTGCTGCCATGCCCCAGAGCCAGATATGGTGCAAACCGACCTGGCTACTGCTGCTTTCTCCTGAACGGTCATCCGCCTTATCATATCCAGAACAAGTTTAATTATTTGGGAGGGGAATGCCCATAGGGGATTTCTGCACTCTCTGCCTTCGCCCTTTGCCTTTCGTGGTGGTGACCCAGCTGCCCTCTGACTGGAACATGTCAAGTAGCAAGGACTACCTGTTGGATTAAATTGCAACTATTTCAATGCGAGAGGGCTGACAGGAAAGACTGTTGAACGCAGGGCATGGATTGGTATGGGACTGGGATACTACAGTCGTTACTAATGGAAGGACGTGGGTATGATCACGGCACTAAATCTCTTATCTATGAAGTGTTCAGCGTCTCGAATGATCCTGAGCAGCGCCCCAACATGGCTTCGCAGGAGCTGCAAATGGGTGAACTTGAAACACGTGTAGTCATCAGGAAATGTGGAAGTCCCCCTGAGCTGGTACATCCAGCAGGAGGAACATCCAACTGGCCTAACTGCTTTTCAATTCCTGTAAGACTGAAATTAAAATGATATTACCTTTGCTAACCTGTACTTTTGGCTGAGTTGCTGCTATCCGAAGTCTCTCAAACCAAAGCCTTACTCTTGACTCTGCTACCAATAAATGTACGAAAAACATACCCCTCCATCCCTCCACACCTCCACAACTCCACTGATCCATCCGCCCGCCCGTCCACGTTTACTTTTGTTTAGGGAAGGAGGGAGATACTACACTCCTCAACAACAGGCCCGAAGATATCCTTCTGCCCACTGCAGGTCACTGCTTGACCTTGGAGGGTGTCTGTCTGATGTTCCTTACCAATCCCCGTCGTCGCAGTCCTCTGCTGGTCCTTTCTGTTTATTAGTATTGCATTTTTGAATTCCTTGAATCCGTTGATTGCATTCCAAACTGTTCCTCACTCCAGAGGGAGAGAGGTTGATGTTCCAGTGAATACAAGTCTATTGGAAAAGGAATATTATAAGACAGAGGACCAACAGTATTCCAATCCCGCACTAAGTCTAATTTTCCTTTCAATAAGATTACTTTTATTATAATAATCCTCCAATCGAGTTTCCTGCGTTTTCTTTCTGTGTCACTTGTTAAAGAAACCTGTCTCCGTCAGCGGTGAAGATATTTAATGATCCTGTAAGACCACAAGAAATAGGAGTGGAAGCAAGGCCATTCGACCTATCAAGCCCACTCCACCAGTCAACCATGGCTGATGGGCATTTCAACGCCACTTATCCGCACTGTCCATGTATTCCTTAATTCCTTGGAAGATGAAGAATTTATTAGTCTCTGCCTTGAAGACATCTAACGTCACGGCCTACACTGCACTCCGTGGCAGTGAATTTTACAGGCCCACTACTCTGTGGCTGAAGAAATGCCTCCCCATTTACATTGACCACCTCTCATTCTGAGGCTGTGACCACGAGTCCTAGTATCCTCACCTGACGGAAACCCCACCGTGAGGGATCTTACCAACGGTCTTTTGGAACACTAGGTAGATAACATCCACTGGGTTTCCCTCGTCTAACCTACTTGTTACCTTACACAATTCTAACAGGTTTGTCATGCGCGACCTCCCGTCACTAAATCCGTGCTGACTTGTTCTAATTCGACCCTGCACTTCCAAAAAATTAGAAATCTCATCCTTAACGATGGATTCTAGACTTTTATCTACAATCAAGGTTAGGCTTTTGCTCGAAACATTGATTTTCCTGCTCCTCGGATGCTGCCTGGATTGCTGTGCTTTCCAGCACCACTTTAATATAAACTCTAATCTCCAGCATCTCACTTTTGCCTATAATTTTCCATCTTTTGTCTTGATCCTTTCTTGATCAAGAGGGTTACTAAAGCGATTTTCCAGTCACCTGCAACTTTCCCTGACTGCAGTGATTTACAACCAATGCCTCCGCTATTTCTGCAGCCACCTCTCTCATAACTCCAGGATGCAGCCCATCCAGGCCAGGAGATTTATCAGTTTTTATACCTTTTACCTTATCAAGTGGCCTTTGTAATGGCCACCATACTCAATTCTGCCCCTTGACTCTCCTTAATTGTAGGGATATTATTCATGTCTTCCACTGCGAAGACTGACACAAAGTATTTATTAAGTTCTTCAGCTATTTCCCTGTCTCGCATCACAAGCTTTCCTGCATCAATTTGGAACGGCCAATCTCATCTTTTGCCTCTCGTTTGTTCCTTATGTATAGAAATAAACTTTCACTATAAATTCTAATATTAGTGGCTACTTTTCCTTCATATTTGATTCTCTAATTCCTTATTGCTCTGTTTCTTATCCTCTGTTTGTTTTATGTAGTCTTCCCAATCATCTGATTTTCCAGTGCTCTTGTCCCTTTATAGGTCCTCTATTTTTCTGCGATTCATTTCGTGAGACAAGGTTGTCTAATTCCCATCTGGGTAATCTTTCTTTTCTTTGGGATTCCACTTTAAGAATTATCTCCCTCCCACTAATGTCAGATTTTATAGTCTTTATTCACATGGCTTATTTCTCGCATCTATTTGAGAATTGAACCTACAATAGATGTTATCCTGTCCTATCACACCTCCCCAGTGGTCAGAGGCAAAACAAAAAGTAAAGAAGTTCAACAGCCTGTAATCTCCTCCATCATCTCCCAAACAGCCGAAGATACAGCTCATCGAGATCAGGGGATTTCCCCACTCTTTATTCCAAAAAACTTGCAATGCTTCCTCAGCGTCTGTATCAATCAGTTCAATGTTAACACCGTCATTCTCCCTGAACCCAGTAACTGCTTCTCCAAAGTTTAGTTTCTTAAGTTTAGCACCACACTCTCTCTACAATTTCTTGTACCTCCACTGATCTGCTCACTTTGCACCTGCCTGAAGTTTATATTTATCTATGTTTCTATTCTGTTCTCAATATGTTTCGACATCCAAGGTTCTTTGTGCTTGTTTTGCCAAATTTCAGCTTCCATGTAACATATTTGACCGACACTGACATCATTTCCATTTTAATCATTTGATCCCACCTCACGCTGTTCTGCTTGCAATGTTAAACAGAACTAACTGCACTTTCGACAGATCCTGTCTTTTTAAAATAAAATTTGCCTCCCCAATCCAAAAACGTTTTGTTTCTCAGATCTTTCTTTGCCTTTTACTGAACAAACTTAAAATGTATGAGAAACGTCTACTGGTCCTATAGTGCTCTGGGAATCCTGCCCAGAATACCTGACTGGCTTCATTCCCCACAATGGGCCACAGTATACCATTTTCCCTTGTTGTGGCTTCTACATTTTAGTATAATAAGCTCCCTGGAATAAATTTCAAATCATCTGGCTCCTCTTAGAATGTTATCACCGCCCCATTAAATGTTGGGAACTGAAATATTTGAATATAATGATCCTATTACTGTTTTGACACACCTCACTGAATTGCTTATATATCTGCTCCTGTAGTTTCATTCATCTGGTGATCTATACTATATCCCCAGCCGTGTGGTTATCATCATTTTAATCCTGAACTCGACCCACAAAGCATTATTGAAGATTCTTCCCAGATATCATCCCTCTTTACTGCAGTAACTCACTCCGTAATTGTTAAAACAACACCATCTCCACTTTCCCCTACTCTTGTGTCGTGCTTTTAGTTCCTGTACCATAGAATACTGAGTTTCCATTCCTGCCCTCTCTCAGCCACATTTCTGTGATCGCAAAAATGTCACACCACCACATCACAACTCATTCCCATTTCACATCTGTCTCTCTGAGAATCCTCTCAGCATTAAATTAAAGACCATTCAGCCTGGAATGTGACATCCGGAACACTCTGCATCTCCGAGTTCTTCAGTTATTCACTGTTGGGTATCAGGCTGCCCAATCCATGAACCAAAACTGTAAGTCTGAGACTGAATGAATACTTGTTGAATTGCAATTACTTTTTCAAAAAACACGTATTCATCAAATGCAATTTTCCAGAAGTGAGCAGTCACCTCCACATACCATGAGTTTCTGGTGATTAGTTCCCAGCTCAGTGTGCAGAAGGGACAGCCTGCAGTAATGGCGAAAGTGAAGACTGCAGATGCTGGAGTGTTCGAATCAAAACGTGTTGTGCTGGAAAAGCACAGCAGATCTGCTAGCATCCAAGGAGCAGGAGAGCCAACATTTTGGGCATAAACTCTTCATCAGAAATGCATTAGAGCCTTCCCATTGTATCCATTCCACGATCCCCAGGATATTGGGAACCGTGCTCGCTCAGGAAGACGCCGCTGCACATTGTGCTAAAATGTTAGTGAGTGATTTCAACAGGACATTATGGAGACGGAGAAGTTGCAATGAAGCACGACTTGTTTTACGGATTGGTGAATGTGTGAGGGAGTGAGGAGTGTGGGGAAGGTCATGAAGCCAAGACTTCCAGCCATGCTGCACATTGTTATATTCAACTGAGTGCCAGTAAATGATGTATGTCATGTCCGACACCAGAAAAAATCCAACAACTTCAGTTATGAAAGTAACTCTTTGCTTGTTGTTTGCTGTTGATTTGTTTAGATACTGTCTGTTGGATGACCTATGTTTTATTATCTGGCCATGAACACAGATGCACAAGTTTATTTTGGTACTGATGATTGTAAAGATGTCATTTAATGGATATGGTTTTTGAGGGTTCACTCTGAGACACGACTCTGCAAAAGACTGTCAAATTGTTAATATCAACGAGTGTCTGGTCCATGGTGCAGATGGATGGAGTCTGGGAAGCAAGTCATATGTCATTGTAAATAAGTTGTGAGGTGTGAGATTGCGGCCCTCCATGTCCAAACATTTGCTCCCTGGGTGACGTTCTGACTGAAGACATAGTTGCTGGTCTGTCATTACTATTTAATTTAGACAACATTGTGACCGGTGATATAATACTGACACTGAGACTGGTGACAGTCCCTACGCTGAGACCGATGATAGTACCCATACCGAGAGTACTGATAGCTAGTGTTCCCATACCCAAGGCGAATATATAATGATTTGCTGTGAAGGAATGTTTGAATGACTGCCTTGACCCAAGTTGGAAAATCTCTGCACAGATTTGGGAGCCGGCATGTGTGTCACTTAGTGTCACAGCAGCTGTGATGTCCAGTAGCACTCTACAAGAATTCAGGCCTTTTGGCATTCATTTTTAATGTTAGTCATGATTTCAAAGTGACGAATTTACTGACCTGAACAATAATCAGGTGTTTGCTATGTTTTGTGACTTGGGTAATAATAAGGTATGGACTATGATTATTCAACTGAACAATAATTCCATCATCTCTGAAAACAATTAAGTTAATTCTATATTTATGGAACTAACATATAAACAGCTATCAGCATTATAGGATAAAAAAGTAAATAATAAAGATTTTTAAAGAACATGTCTGACTAATCTGGTGATCACAATTCCGTATTCAATGACATTTTTCAAATAAATTTATTGTCGCTCTCTACCATTTGGAAAGTATTTGACCTCTTAATGATTACATTTTCAGAGTGAGCAAATGGTTGGAAATTAAAATAGAATTATCGTTCTTATACATTTAAAATAATTATTCAGTTAAATTCCTCATTGAAATGTGCGAGCATTCACTATTTGCCCACAATATAGAACTGACAATAATTTGACAGGTTGTGTGAATATTAACCTAAATAATGATTTGTTATTAAATTTTTGGAAAAAAATGAAAGCTTGTTATTTTTAGAATGAATAATATTTAATATGAAATGTGTCTAGTTAAAAAAAAAGCCGAGAAACAATTCCTCGTGTGATTAAAGAGTCAAGCCTTTTCAAAAGTTTTTGTGTCAAATAAATAAAATACTTGTTTTCGTCTTTGGGATACAGCATTTAAAATATTCATGATCTGAGTACTAATTAGAATTCATCATGAAGATGACCTTGCTGTTTTTGGATTTTAAATGGTTATAAAGTACCCAAATATGGTCAGTCTTTGCCAGCACTTCGCACATGGAAAAGTAGAATACTGTCTTCTATTAGCATCTACACATGATAGAGTACAGCACTTCAAAATACAGAAGGAGACTACTGGGCCATTGTGTAGGTATCGCTTCCCGAAATGTCTTCTAAGCTCCTCTTATTTGCCACCACTATCTCTGTAGACCATTAAATTCTTAACTTCCAAATATTTATCCGGATGTCTGTTAAATCTCATTCACAACTCTCCAAGGCAGTCCATTCCAAATCGTAATACCTCCCTCAGTAAAGATGTTTTTCGTAACCTCATTCATCCCTCTATTTCTGACAATCTTGCAACTGGGACATCCAAATGGTGTAAAGCCAACTAACAGAAACAGAGTATTCGTATTTTATCCTGTCTTTTGTATTCATAATTTTGAACATTGCAGTAAGTTTACATCTTTGTTCTGCTCAAAAAGGAGGAAGCCTAATTTCTCTCATCGTACATTTAACTAAATCCTTTTTTCCAGTGATCATTCTGATTATTTAAATGACTATTAGTAATTTTTTTTACAAATTAATATGGTGTCTGTCTGTTTGTGTATGTGTATGAAAGAAAACAAACTTCTGTAATCTTTCGATCACTACCATTGCCACGTTGAAAAGACGTAAGGCTTGGGATGATAGTAGATATTAACATGTGGCTAAACTGCTAGTTCAGGGCTGAGGGTTTCAGATTTTTGGGTCGATGGGATCTCTTCCAGAACTGGTAGAATCTTTCAAAAAAATGCATCTTAACTGGAGGAGCACCAACATCCTTGTGGGGATGTTTGCTTGTGCAAGTCAGGGGGATTAAGATAATAAACCAGGAGGGTGGGAACCAAAGCAGCAGGTCAGAAACTGAGCAGAAGGTAGAGGTGAATAGGACATCAGGCACGTCCAATCCAATGGCCATGCTGAGGGAATGAATCGTATCAGTTCAAAATATGCATTAGAGGTTGGAATAAATGATAGAGCTGATGCACAGTTTTATGATTAATTAACAGATAAGCATGGAGAGTGTGGAGCGTATAGTGCACAAGAAAATATTAAAATAAAAAAGACAAGTTAATAAAACTGATTTAAAAACCTTGGTCCTAAATGCATGCAATATTTGGAATACAATGAATGAGTTCTCAGCACAAACACGTATGACCTGTTGGGAAACACTGAAATATGGTTTCAGGGAGGTCAGGACAAGGACGTAAATATTCATGGGTACTCGGTATTCTGAAAGGATAGACAAGAAGGCGCAGGAGGTGGAATTGATACATTGGTTAAGGATGATATGAAGTCTGTATTAAGAAATTATATTGGCTTAAAGGGGTAAAATTAAAATCTGTATTGGGAAAAAAAAACAAGAGAAGAAATCCAAAGTAGTTCTGACATCGGAAATACTCAGGGCTTGTGGCAAGGGCACTGCGGTAATTATGAATGGTTTGAACATGCATATTGACTCAACTAATTAACTTGGCAAAGATATCCTCGAAAAATGTATCGAAGAGCTTATGAGGCTTGCTTCTGAGTGCAATTTGTCATAGAACCAATCAGAGAATTTCGATTTGATATTATGTAATAAGGCAGAATAGATTGATGATCTTGTAGTTGACGATTGCATTAGAAAAATGACCACAATATGCTGGACTTTCAAACTCAGATTGAAATAGTGAATAGGGAGTCACATATGAGAGTCTCAGTGTTGAGCAATGGCAATTATACTGGCCGAAGGAAGGAGTTGCCTTGGGTGGACTGGGCGATAAAACGAATTTTCAAGGGCAGTATAGATGAAAAAAAAACGGGTAAATAGTTCGGAAATTCTAATTACCTCACAATTAAAGTATATTCGTGTGAGGAAGTGTAATTGCCTAATAGAGAAAAAAAAAATCCATGTTTTAACAACGAAGTCAGTGACAACATGACGACAAAACTAGGGCAAGTCATACTGCATACATTACTCCCTCTCTGCATGATTGGGTAAGGCAGTGGCTCAATGTGTATCGCTGAGCTGTTAATTGTGAGACCCAGACAATTCTAACTGGGTTAGAATCTTGCCATATGTAAATTATGAAGCTTGATCTTAAATCTGGAATTATAGACTAGTGTAAACCATGAATTATAGACTGATGGTAAACCAGGAGAAATATCACCTGGTTCGCTAACGTTAAGCTTTTCAGTGCTCTGAACACACACCGGGGCGGTACATTCGTCCTGATATATGGGGCACAATATTGCGCTCAATACACCAAATGTGGCCTGACCAGAACTTTAAAGAAACTCAGAAGTACATACCAACTTGTATATTAAAGTCGTCTCAAAATAAATGCCATCATTGTATTTGCCTTTGTGACCAGGTGGACGGCCTGAAATAATGAACTTAGCATGGACAATACTAAACTTACCATGAAGTTACACAAGATGAACAATGATTAAAGCATGCTGGGAAATGGAACCCAGCCTTGAGCAAAGTCTCTGCACTAATCCATAAACTGGAGAATTCAGACAGGCTGCAGCTGCCCACAGATAGTTTGCAAACAAACCTGACAACTACGGACCTTGCAATACACTCCTGAAGTTGGACTTGAGCGGGATAATGGAATGTCGCCCCTGGGCCATCAATGACCCAAGCCCTGGTTGGGTCTGATTGAACAGGGTAATCAACCCTGATCAATCGATTGGTAGATCCTCCATTACCCACACAAAAGGGCATGAAGACTTGGAAGGATTAGAATCATCGCAAAACCCGCTGAAGAAGAAGAACCTGTCGATATTATAGTTGGGTTGTACACAATCATGCGAAGTAAGATAAGACATCATGTAATTTATCCTGCTTTTATAGTAAAACTTAATGTTCGAATATTAACTGTGTTCAATAAATATGTATTAGTCGTTATAAGCGTCAACTCATATATCTTTTGCTGAATATAAAATTTTAAACACACTATGTTGCTGATACAACATTTTCCTAAATATTGATTCACCCCCAAGTTTGCCTTGAGACAATACAGGACGTGAATTCTCACATCTCATTACACTTCAACTTCTGAATTTTCTCGCCATTTATAAAATAGCACACGTCTGCATTCTTCTACCAAAATACATGAGCTCATACTTTCCCACGTTGTGCTTCATCTTCCACTTTTCCGTTCACACTCCTAACCTATCTAAATCCTTTTGCAGCTCCGCCTTCACCTGTCTCTCTCGACCTATCTTTGTATCATATGAAAGATTAACCAGATGCCTTCAGTTCTTTCTTGTAAATCATTAAAACGTTGTTGTCCCAACGCTGAACCATTTGGAAAACCACTTATCACTATCCTGAGAATGGCCTTTTGTTCCTCACTCTCTGCTTTCTGCCTTTTTAACCTATTTTAATCTTTGTGGTTCCTCAATTTCACGCACAGAGTTTCGACACCACCTGACCGCACTTTGAGTAATGGTAACTCAGTGATGAGATTACAAATACTTTAGCATTCTCAGAAATTTACAGATCAGACATGTACAAAAGCTCTTACATTGTCATTTCCATTGGAATATGACCACAATCTATTTCTTTGACCAATCATTATATCTGTATTATGGAAGAATATAAACACATGAAACCGTTTGAGAGGACTCAAACATGTCCAATTTTCGTTCAGAATATGGTGGCGAGCCCAGTAGTCCTCTTGCGGAAGGATACTTATAATTCTGTTTCAAGGAGAGTTGCAAGATTCTGAATAGGTGACAGTGAAGGGACAATGCTATGGTTTCAAGTCAGGATGCAATGTGACTTTGGAGATTGTGCTCCTCACCACCTGATGCTCACAAGCTATGAGACTACAAATAATAAGACTACATTTTCTGTATTCAATAATAAAATTGATAGAGTCATATGCCATGTAAACAGACCCTTCAGCCAAACATGTTTATGCCAGCCAGGAAACACGGAAATGCATTAATCCTTGTTACCTCAAGATCCATAGTTACTTTGCAAACTGGCAAATTGTGCTCATCCAACTGTTGTCTTATTTTTCTGTTATCTTGTGTTATCCGTAACTTGAGCACGTATGCAGATATTTGTTTCTGCAAATAGATCACACAGCTTCAAAGACAGCAACAAGCTCATCAGATCAATAAACATGTCTACACTGTTCAAATGCTATTAGAACTTGTGCCGATCGAAATGCACCCTCTAAATCTATCACACAATTCCTCAGGATTTCTATATGTTCTTCTCCCCATGTGCTCATGCATTTGTCGAGACGCATCTTAAATGAATCTATCGTGCCAGCCTCTACTACTTGTGTTGGCAACGCGTTACAGGCTCCTACTGCGCTCTAGGTAAAGTATTTTCCGCGTATGTTCCCCTCAAACCTCTCTGCTCTCCCTTTGAACAGGTGACCTCTCGTTATTGAATCCCTCACCCTCGAAAAAGCTTATCTCTACCTACCCTGTCTCTGCCCTTCATGATTTTGTAGACCTCAGTCAAGCCCCCATCACCTTTTTCTAATGAAAATAATCCTAACCTACTTAACCTCTATTCATAGCCAGCACATTATATGCAAGACAACATCCTCGTAAACCTTCTTTTCACCCTCTCCAAAACATCCACATGCTCTTGGTAATGTAGCAAACAGCTTGTACACCATATCTTAAATGCGGCCGAACTAATGTCTTATGCAATTTTAACATGTCCTGCCAGTTCTTATACACAATACTCCATCCAAAGAAGGCAAGCATATCATATGCCTTCTTGACCACTCTATCCACCTGTGTAGCAACCTTCACAGTACAAAGGAACAAAACTCCCACAACTCTCTGCACATCAACTTTTCTCAAGTCTCTTCCATTGACTGTACTGTTCGCTAAGACCTTTCAAATTGCATCACCTCACATTTGCCCAGATTGAACTCCATTTGCTACTTTTCCGCCCAACTCTCCAGTATATCTATATTCTCCTGTATTCTTATACAGTATGCTATGCTTTCTGCTGCTGCAACCATCTTCGAGCCATCTGAAAACTTACTGATCAGACAAACCAATGCCCACTTCATTTATGCATATCACAAAAAACAGAGAGCCCAGTACTGATATCTGTGGAACACTACTGGCCACCGTTCTCCATTTCAAGAAATTCCCTTCAACTATTAGTTTCTCTCTCCTATTGCTCAACCAGTCCTTTACCTACCTAGCTAGAAGACGCTGTACAACATGTGACTTCACTTTTTCCATGAGTTACCATGGGGAAACTTATCAAACTCCTGACTAAAATCCAAATGTATGACATCAACAACCCATCCTTCATCTATCAACTTGGTCAATTCCTCAAAGAATTCTAATAATTTGGAAAGGCAAGATCTCCCCCGCACAAAACCATGTTGCCTATCACTGATTAGCCCATTCTGTACAAAATAAAAATAGTTCCCATCTCTCAGTGCCTTCTTTACCAACTTTCCCACTACTGACGTAAGGCACACTGATCTGTAGTCACCTGGAATATCGCAAGAACCATTCTGGAACAGGGCAACAACATTAGTAAGGCTCCCGTCCTCCAGAATTTAACCTGTGTTTAAAGTTGCGACAACGTTATCTGTCAAGGACCCAGCTATTTCACTTTCTGAACCCTGTTTTCAAATAGATTCCCCAAAAAATTTACATTATTTTTTCTTTCAATGTATTCGTATATCCTCTTGTTTTTAACTCATTTACTCAGAGGAACAGCTGCTCTCTGTTCACTCTGTCCGTGCATCTTATGGTCTTAAACACCTCTGTCAGGTTCACCATTCTACCTTCTCTGCTCGAAAATCAAATCTAGCCTCTCTTCATAGTTTGAGTACTCCCTTGTCTTGTTACATCTTCGAAAGTGCAACATCTCCTATCTCATATATATCCACAATGTTGTGGATAACACAATGATTAGCCGGGTGGTTCAGAGTGGGGACCATGTTAGGTTACAGGAGAATACAAATGCATTGTCAGATGGCCAGATGAATGACAGATAAAATGTAATACTTATATATATGAAAGTAATACATTTTATCTGTCATTCATCTGGCCATCTGACAATCCCTTTGTATTCTCCTATAACCTAACATGGTCCCCACTCTGAACTACCCGGCTAATCATTGCGTTATCCACAACATTGTTTATCAGTTTATCATTCTCCAAAACCCTCCTATCGCTACATTCTTATCATCAACATTTATGAATATCAGAAACAAAACTTTATTTTCTTCCTGTTCTATAGATGTTGTTGCAAAGGAAGAACTGAAAATTCCCGTCTCTTCTTTATTTTCATACTTTGGTGAATTTACAACGTGATGCAGTTGAGGCCTTTTATGAAAGAGCTACAAATAACATTTTGCACATCTCGCTGAATACTATTTTTATACTCTGCCCCTCTGCATGTAATTTTCAGGAAAGCGGTTACATCATTTATTTTGGACTAGCTTTTGTCACTGTGTATTGTAATATTTACGTTGTATGTGGGCCTGCAGCTTAAACTTTATAGCATTCGCTGCAATAGTCAGAGTTGAAAGAACCTGGCTCATTTATTAAGATTGTTTGAAACTGCTGGACAGATGAGAACAATGTTTGAATTAAAATCTGTAGTGTAAATACTCTATAGGAGATCAATTCTCTTGTTCTCATCTCTGGGTTGATTGGAAGCAAATTAATACAACACACACCCAACGTTCTGAATCTTATCTTAAAAAGTGACATCATGATGAAATTATGCTTTGGGAGAACAGAAAATGTTGTCTGCACTTGATGGAGATATAGAAATGCAGAGTGAATGTACAACATTAACAAGAATCAAGTGTTAACTTAAAAAGTAGGAACATTTTTTTAAGTTTCAAAAGAAACCAGATCCCAGCTTTCCTGAATATTTGATTGCTCAACAATTTCACTTTTCCATCTACAAACTTTTCTCTAGCACTGATGCATCTTCTGCCACACTACCTCCTCCGCTTCCTACTCTTTCTTTAAACTCCAACTCCTACCTCCCTTACTTTGCACATTCTGCTGCTACATTCCACTGACCATCTCCTTTCACACTTCTCTCACTGCCTGTTACACTACTTCCCCTGTGATTCCCACTTTCCCTGATCACCCCTTTCGCTTTTTGCACTCACACTAGAGAATGAACGTTGTTGATTTTTGTGCAACTGCAGGTCATCAGATGAGTTTGTAATGATCTATTATTAATAGCTGCAGACAATAGTATGTTTGTAACTCTCTGATGCACCGTGCACAAAATGGTTTTGGTTAATATTCGTACAAAGTGGAGCTTCTTCCCGTCCCTCTGTCGCACCGCTTAAGCAAAGACCCTTACTACCAAGAGAACAAATATATTCAGACAGAATCGGAAGTCCATGCAGCAATTTTTCTCTTCTGTAAATTTTCAAAACATTATTAAATGAAACTGTCTTCTTGTCTTTTGCTCTTTATTCTTTCAACGGATCTTCCAATGTCATTTGAGCTGACATAAGAGTAAATTCCCTTTCCATCAAAGCAGGAATCGATGGAAGTTGGCATCAAGAACCTTGACCAAATCTGTGACCAATCGGAATTAGAGTATACTTTGCACTGGTAATGGGAACAGTGGAAAAAACAATCTCTGCAAGTTATCTTCCAAGTTACATGTCTTTCTGACGAGGGACTAATTTGCTGTTCCTTCACTATCAGTTGTTAAAAAATCTTGAAATATGCCGACAACCAGCTCGATGCTTATGTGCATTACATGAACATCAGAGGTTCATTCTGACGGCTCTTTGTCATCTTCTCCAGAACGATTGGGTTTGACAACTAATCTTTGCCTATGCTCGTGCATTCTAAAACACATGAATGAATATATGCTGTATAAAAACGCCAATTTTATGTTTCTACAGTTTCATCGAAAGTTTGAGAAAGGTAAACCCTTGCTCGATGAGTGCGACCCCAGTGACGTCAGGAAATTGATATGACAATGAGGTAATGATTGGTGTTTTTACTTCAATCATTTACTTTCAGACAGTTGATCATGAAAAGTCATGGCCACTGATTTCAACATTTTCATGGCGAGTAATGACAGTCCATCACGTTATCGATATTGAGGAACTTGTCAAACACATGTTTTTCTTTATTTTACATTCAATGATCATAACCAAATTCTTTAGCGTAAACTAAAATGGAAGTATCACTGTCACCTTTCAGATCAGATATGTATCTAGTACAAGATGCAAAGAAAGTTGCAAGTGTAGGAAAACTTCAGCAAGTCTGTCAGCATCTGAGCAGCGAGAAACAGAATTTACGTTTTGAGACCAACATGAGTTTTTCAGAACAGGGCCTCATCACTCACAATATGTTAATTCTGTTTCTCTCTCTCGATCTTGACTCATGTGCTATATTTAACCACTATTTTCTGTTTGTATTTCAGATTTCCATGTTACCCAGTGTTCGTTATCACAGTGACATAATTTGGGAATTGCACGGTGGCTCAATGGTTAGCACTGCTGTCTTATGGCACTACGGAACTAGTTTCCATTCCACCCTTAGGGCAGTCTCGGCATTGAGCATTCACATCCTTTCCGTGTCTGCAAGTGTTTTGTTTTTGTGCTGCTCCCAATTCCTCCCATAGTCAAAGCATCTAAAGATTAAGTGAATTCACCATGCTAAATTGCTCATCTGCAGTCACTTGTGTTAGCTATGGGAGATATATGGATAGGGTAAGAATCGGGTATGTGTGTAGTGGTCTTCAGAGCGTCAGTGTCGGCTCGATAATAGCTCAATGTTACACTTTAGGGTTCTATTGAAAATTACAACAAAAGTGGCGGTTACTGAGGACATAATCTCTGCACCAGCTATTTCTCGACTGTTGTTCTGTATTCTCCCATGGTCCTGCACATTGTGTTATCTGTGTCTCTTTTTTTTTGTAATTCCGAATATATCTACATAATCCTAACGAACTGCATATCCAGTGATTAAAGTTTATACAGAACATTCTATTCTCTCCATTTAAAATTATCCTGATTGGCTCACATTGTCAAGGAACATTCAATCTCTCACATGTAATCAGTTCCTTTGCTCTGCATTGCATTTCGTTCTGTCCGTCAGAAAGAGAGATGATGACTGGGGGAATGACGTTGTGCAGACCTCAAATCTCCACAATCACTGTCCGCATTCCTTTCTACCTCCTAGTTAATATTCTGTCCACTCTGTCCCTGACTCATTAATCCAAGGGTTTTAATGAACAAAGTCTTTGTACGTGCCATGTTAGGCTTTTGACTGAAGTCAAAAATGTAAATGTTACTGCTTTAAAGCGAATAAAACATCAATAAGATGATTGTCAATCTTACAAAATATGTATCCTGCACCGTACTGTGTGTTGACATTACAACGTGGCCTTCTGAGAGCAGTGAGAGGAACGCACAGACAAATCCGAGCTTCTTCTGTAAGGCCCGGGAAACTCTGGTAATTGACAATCTTTTGGTTGGCATTTGCTGCCGCGGAGGAGAGAACCAGACAGTAACAACGACTTGATTGTGTGACTTATAGGGAGGCAAGCAGTCACAGCATTGTACGTGAACAACTTTCACAAACATGTCGCCTGCGAAACGATGACAGCCAACTCTCCTCCTCACCACTGACTTGGTTCGAGTAATTGGTGATGG